>NC_057797.1:597048683-597061543 GCF_018294505.1 Triticum aestivum
CCTGAAATTTCTGGGTCGTGGTTGCTTATTCTCCCCGCCTCTGTTTTGAGCCGCAGGTGGAGTTCTACTTCAGCGACAGCAACCTCCCCCGCGACGGTTTCCTGCGGAAGACCGTCGAGGAGAGCGAGGATGGATGTACGAGTTCTTCACTGTCTTCATGATCATGCTGCTTTGCTTTTTGTGGTGCGGGTGCTAATTTTGGTGCTCTTTTTTTGGGGGATTCGGATCGAGCAGTGGCGAGCTTGGCTCTCATCTGCTCCTTCGCGAAGATGAGGTCGCACCTTGGCCTAGATGCCACCGTGAAGGAGGACGGCGTGCCAGAGACGACAGTGCTTGCGGTCGCCAAGGTGCTGCGGTGTTCTGCAGCCCTCCGTGTCTCCGAGGACGGTAAGGAAGTTATTTCCGACAGCCTGTCAGTCCCTTTACATGATATGCGAATCTATAGTGATCTGGAGTGGGGTTCCTGTTTCAATGCTGAAGAAGCATAACTTCTGAGTGGAAGGATAATATTCCCTTTTCCAGTTTCATGTAGTGACTGACATGGTGAACTCTGTAGTTCATAGTTAAGTACTGTAGATGATTTATTCTTATATTTGATCAAATCTTCATTATGGTTAGCTAATTCACCTGTTAAAGTGGATGGTTGGTGCATGGTGCAAATTAGGCCAAAATGAACATGTCTTGCTTCAGTTTCTCTTACAGATATATGCGAGTTATATGGTTCCTTAACTGATATCAATTTTTGTTTATACAGGGAAGAGAGTTGGGAGAGCAAACAAGTTGTTGAAGCCAGATGAGATTATAGTGCAAATTGACTCAAGGTCAATTGCTGTGTCACCACTTCCTCACAACGTAAAGCTGGAAGATGTTCAATCTTTCTTTGCTCAGTATGGCAAGGTATGTTATCTGTATAACTTCAAGTACCAGACTTGACAGGATAGGCTAGAACCGCTAGATTACACATTGCGTGTTGCTTCAACTTTCAGTAACACATTTATCAGTTACTTTGAACTGGAAATGTCCAGTTAGATGCACTATGCATGTGATATTCAATTGGTATGCTAATTTGGCAAACTTGCAAGTTGACGCAGCATCACTATAAATACATGAATCGTGTAACAGAAATGCTGATGGTGCTATGTTGTTTCTGAACTTTGGCATCACAGGTTAACAGCGTAAGGCTACCAAAACATGTTTCTGACAAGAGGCAGTTCTGCGGCACAGCTTTGGTCGAATTTTCGGAAGAAGATGAAGCGAACAATATCATGAATAACAAACTTAGTTTTGCTGGAGCGGATCTGGAAATAAAAACAAAGTATGCTAACTACTGATTCAAGCTCTTTTTTCTCATGCTTACCATTTTACCAGTGACAGAATTTATGTTCTCATTCTTTGACCTTATTCCAAATATATTTGTTTGCATGCTCTTTCTTTATCAATTGATGTTGGTAGATACTTAGATGCAAGATTTTGTACTGTTTGTCATGATGATTGATAGCTACGTCATTTCCTCTTACATTTAGAATCATGAATGCAGTGTCTATAGTTTTCACATTGCTGACTTTATTTGTAACTATGTATCAATAACGTGTTATCCAATGTTGGCATACTACAGGAAGGAATTTGATGCTGAAATGGAGGCTAAGAAAGAAGCTTATGAGAAGTCGCACCCTAATACACACGCTAATAAGAACGGTCATGACGAAGGGTAAACTTTCTGTACTAACAATATGTAACATATTATTTTTAGTTTCTAGAGTTTGACTTGACCCTGTGAATCATCAATATTTGGTTATATAGATACCCAAAAGGTCTGATTCTGTCTTTCAAGCTGAAGAGAATTCTAGCTGATGGTGACACAGAACAAAATGGTGGGGACAAAGTTGATAATAGCGATGATGCCAAGAAGGAAGGGGCTTCCGACTCTTCGGAGGAATCGGGGAAAGCTTCTGAAGAGAAGGCCCCTGAGAACACTGATGCCAAGGAAGAGAAGTCAGCTGATGCTGAGGAGTTGAAGGGGTCGGATGCACAATCTGTTAAAAAGGATGATAAAAGCCTTTCAGAAAATGACAAGGAACCAGTTTCAAGGGAGGACTTCAAAGAATATTTTGCCAAATTTGGCACAGTGCGGGTAATTTGATTTCTGGCGGTCCTTTTTCTTTACAGTTTGTTCTCATACCATGACTAGCAATCTTTGTTTACATACTTTTACTAGGTGAGTATATGACCTGTAAGATACCCTGTTTTTCTGTGAAGTTATTGCAGATTTATACTCTTAAGCTTACTAAAATTATAAGCAGAGAAATCAGAAGTTTTAATTTAAATTGCCATAATATTTGATTCACTTGTATCTCCACCTTAGGTTTTGTAGTAAAGAAAATTTTAACTCCCAAGCTTGCTGGAACAAGCACAGAATTAGGTTACTGCACAGAAAAATGTCACTCATGATGTTCAACTCACATGCACCTCCACCTTTGGATTATCTTAGCAATTCAATGCGTAACATGTCTGGAACATGCAAATTTCATTTACAGTTCCATCTATGGTTTACCAGATATTGCGGAACCACTACCAAACATGCACTGAGCTGGTTTTTATTTCTTGTGAAGTTGTAGAATCATGTACTTCTGTAAATCACAAGATATTGTTATACACAGCCAGTTCTTCTAATTGTTCGCTGCCAATAATGCTGTGGTTTGATTCTATTTAGGTCACTGTTGCAGAAATGTTTCTTAGGTTTGAAAATGTATTTGAGAAGTTTAATTCATTTTCACTAGATGTTGCACACCTATCTGGTTAACTGGACAATACCAAGAATAATGTCTAACCATATTTAGGGAATACAAAAGACGATCTATTAATCTTTTCGAGGATGTTATATGCATCCCTGAAGAAGGCTATTACGCATGAATTCTGAAATTATATATCTTCGCTTTGTATTTTCTGTAACATCTTCGATTAAACACAATTCTCTATCACATGACATTTGTTAATACCAAACTTTAATATTTCTCTTGATTTTCTTCCCTTTTTGAAGTACGTGGACTTCAGTAAGGGGGATATTTCAGGATACCTTAGGTTTGAGGAATCGACGGCTGCGGAAAAGGCCCGTGCATTTGCAGCTCTTGCGGATGAAGGTGGTTTGGTTATGAAGGGGCACCTTGTCACTTTGGAACCTGTGTCTGGTAAATACTTCAGCTTCTCTCAATTTTTGGGGGGTCTTATTGAATGAAGTAACTTAAAATCACGATGCAAGTAGATTCCTAATTATAGTACCTGTTGGTTCTGTAGTTTATGTGTGTGACAATATGAATGTAATTGATGTTACATGTAGTAATTGTTTTTCATCCAAACGTGAGTTTTGGATAGTAAAGCTTTACGCCTGAAATAATTTTCATCGTTGTGCTCCGTTCTTTCCTGTAAAACTATCAGTTAAACTGGGTATTGAAATGTCAGTATAATTTATCAGATTTGAAGGTTATGATTAACCTCTATTTGATGAACCTACTATTCCAATGCAGGACAAGCTGAGAAAGATTATTGGAGTGGAATAAAGGGCGGCCAAGGGAGATTCAATAACAATAATAGAAGCAACAGGGGAGGAAGGTACTATAATGTTTTTACATTTGATAGTTGATGCTGTTTAATTTTTCTCTCGTTGTAGGATAAACTGGGTATAAAATGGATCGTAGCTATTGAAATTTCATCAAGAAGAAAACCTAATGCTGTGCAAGAAAGGAACCATAGTTGTGTCTAGAATAATGTTGTCCACCACCAAAATTTTAATCTCTATAAGCCTACGCGTACGGAATTCTTTGGTCCAGATTGAAAACATTTTAGTGGTAGGGCAAACCGTATGCCGTGTTTCTTTTTTGCTTAACCTGTTCAGGAGATAACACTGTTGTTCTCTTGCTGTGGACCTCCCAGGGACTGGAAGAACAACAGAGGTGGCGGCGGAAGGCACCACGGTGGTGGGAAGCGGGGTGGTCGCCACTCTGACAACCATGAAAGGGCTAACAAAGTCCAAAAGCTCGATTCGTCTCCTTAGATAGCCTGGATCGGCTTATACCATCTTCTAGCCCTAGTGAGGAAAAGAAAATATGTCTCTGGGTGCCTGCCTGCTGCTGCCTCCACAGCTTTGGAGGTGGCCTTCCTGTGTCTGGTTTAAATTTAACCTGTGCCTTTTAAAGTCTGAATGACGGGTGTGATGAGCCATGTTGACAATTGATGAAGAGAAGGAAAACTTTATATGCGGCTAAAGTTTGGGCTCAACCAGTCGCAGGGCCTTCCACGGCGACCCTGTGATTTTATCCGTGTGTTTGCTGCTGGAATTTCGTGATGGATTGTTGTGCTTGTAGTCACATTTTTTGCGAATTTTGCGTATGCAGTCTTTAGCGAATCTTTTATGAGCGTATGAAAATAATTCTTCCAAAAATGATGCTCTCTCTGTTTCATAATGTAGTGCATCGATTTTTTGAGAAGTCAAACATTGCAAACCTTGAACCTAAGTTTATATAGGAATAACTATCCAATATACAAATATGAAACTACTCTAAAGATATATACTTGACATTCTAGATGTAAACATTTTTCTTCAAAAGCTTAGTCAAAGTTTGAGATTTGACTTTTTCAAAAAAGCTATATGCACTGCATTATGAAACGCAGGGAGTAAATATAACCAATCCGAAGCATTTTTCAGCCATGCCCAAGCCGATCTATAGTTGCTGCCGTGCCACTGAATGAACAGGAACATGCTAGCAGTTGTGTTAAGTTTTTAGAACCTAAATCCAGATGGATAGGTTTCACCTATGTGATGGTCATATTACCGTTGATTGATAGAAGATTTCATGTTCTTGCACTTCCGAAAATACTCCCTCTGTTAACTTTAGTATAAAGTTAGTACAAAATTAATACAAAATTGAGTCATCTATTTTGGAACGAAGGGAGTATAAACTAATTTAACTAATAAGATCATACGCTTCCTCAGGCGTTAGATGGAGTGCAACACGACCGTCCAACCTTGCTCACACTGATGCGTGTCAGCATTTTGCAACAAGGCTTCTCTTGACCTCAGACACTTTGCAAAAGAAGCCTTATTGCACTCCTTGTCAAACTTTTTTCTTTTGTTGAGGTGTGCCAACCTTTGCAACAAGGCTTTTGTTGTGCTTCCGTCGAAAGCTGCTACGGGCTGTCTGATCAAACTCAGACCCGATTACCATAGAGGTCGTTGTGTGGAGAGTTATCAGTTGATCGAATCTAATGTATTTTCTTTTAATATATGGACCATCTTATCTGACGAACGTTCGCTGGGACGGGGTGACATTTGCGAATGTTTTGCTGGCAGTTTGTATGAGGGTTAACAGTATCTTCAGAACAACATGGCAACTTTTGGGAAGAATTTTTTTGAGCAAAAACGACCAGAAATTGCTATCGTTTGATCATGTGTCGCAACTAAAACTGCCAACAAACAACGTTTGTTTGCCATCCCCTTCCAAGGGAAGGTCAGCCAGATAGCATTACCATTTAGTATTTGAATGTCAGAATTTCATTTTATTTGCACTAAGATTCTCGATTTTCTTAGACAAAGGCAAAGGAAGATTTCACCACAATGAACCTAACCAACTGGCTAATCCAAGATAACGATGACAGTAATATTACCACCGATTTGACAGAGGCCAAGGACTCTTTTGTTCTTGCACTTCTGAAAATATATAAATATAAAATTCATTTAGTATTCAGCCGTCGGATCATACAATTTTTCATTTGCCTTACGATTCCAGAATTTTTTCTTAATCTAAAATTTGGTAATCTCGTTTCTCAAACTTCCAAATTTTGACTTCGTATTTTTGGTTTGGAGTGAAATTCAACCAAAAGCACATCGTTTTGACCAAAATGCCACTCTGAAACGCACCTAACCTGGACTGCAGTTCTGCACAGGTGAAAAGGCAACACATCTTTGACATCCCCACGACCGCACTCGAGTAGCAGCCGCAGACAGATCTTCCTCGACCACCGGCGGCTAAGCGGATATGGCGGCCTCACCGGCAACATCGTCCTCGGCCGCGAGGGCCACCTCCTTCGCGCGGCTATCGAACGCGCCCCTGCGCGCTCCCAGAGCCGGCGCCGTCTCGTTCCCGTCTCCCAACTCCGGTACGCTCCTGTTCACCATCTCGACCGCTGCTCTTTCGGCGGCCTGCTGCTTCTGATTTCTGCCGTTTGATTCGTGCAGCTCGTCCGGCCGCGCTGGTCGCGGATGCTCGGGCTTCCCGGCTCCCCGTCGTGGCCGCAGCCGCCGCGGGGCACCAGCGGCTGATGGGGTCGCTGACCAACACCGAGGGGCTCAGGTTCGCCGTGGTGAGTGATTGATTGCTCCTCTGTGTACCTCTTGGCCAGTGAGCGACTTTACTTGAATAAGAGATAGGTGGTTAATGGCTTATAACCAGAAATAGAACCACCGGAGATAAAACTTGTACTGAACTAAGGTTAATAGAATCTTGCCCATGAACAAAACTTATAACTAGAAATAAAAAGAATCACTGGAAACAACAACACTACGAGCATGATTGATAGAGGGAAATACTTGGCAAATAGAACCACTGCTTTCCTGTTTTTCAACACCATTTACCTTTCCATTGTCTAACTCTGGCTCTTTAATCGACCTGCAGGTTGTGGCACGGTTCAATGAGATAGTGACCAACTTGCTTCTGCAGGGGGCTCTAGAGGCATTCGAGCGATACTCTATCAAAGCAGAAAATGTCACTGTGCGTATTTTTATCCACTTGTTTAAATCGAAGTTACTTTTGGCCATGTTGAAATGCAAACATATCTTGAACCTCATTAACAACCCATCCTGTGTTCGGCTGTTAAAGAGGTGATGTTTTCCCTAGCACAAACGAATTCTCCTGTCTGCTCACCAGTTTCTTGCCATGTAAATACCAAAACACTTGTTTCATGAACTACTGCCCATGAATCACCAATTCAGCATGCGCACACTCTTGTTGGATGACTTAACCACTTCGCAGGGTTAATGTGTTGTTCCTGTTCCTTCGACAACATATATAATTTATGTATACGTGTTTATTAACTGCTTTGATCTTCACCTTTGATGAACTTTTTACACGGTGGTTGTTTAATGGTGTAGGATCACTAATATAACGATTTTATCACTCTAACAATATATTTGTCATGATATACATCTTTAAATGGGATGTTTCCATCTAAAGCCTTTCTTAGAAATCTCATATATAAATAAATCTACACCGATATGCATAGTACATGATGCTTCATCTGCACACTGTTTAAAACAACTAAGTCCTAACTAAGTTATGCAACCATTTTTCCATGCATCACTCTGATTTTCAACATCTTTTTTAGGTAGTTAGTGTTCCTGGCAGCTTTGAAATTCCTGTTGCAGCACAGAAGCTTGGGAAGTCTGGAAAGTATGATGCAATTTTGTGCATTGGGGCTGTGGTAAGTCTTTTTTGTATCTTTGTCAGATGATTAAATCTCAAAAGTTGATGAGAACAGCATACTTTTATGCCCCTTTATGCCCTTTTCTTATTCTTCCGCTGTCTATGAGGTAGAGGCTATCGCATTATCTGTAATTTAGAAATCAGAAAATCACAATAAAAATCTGGATAAGCTATATGCTGCTGACATGTTCTATTTACATGTATAACTGTCTTTAGGAGGCCTTCACATATATCTTATTGTCTTTTAACATATCTTAACCATGATTATGTAACTTGTGGGAAGTTATCTTTTAAGCAGTGTAAGGACTTTCACATATATCTTATTGTCTTTTAACATCACTTAACCATGATTCTGCAACTTGCCTGTCTTTTAAGCAGTGTAAGGCTAGCTTATATCAAGTTTGCTAAGTATTTCCCTCTATTAATCGTGCTGGTCGTGTAGTTGTCATAGTAATACCAGCTAAAACCTATGCTTCGCAAACCCATAGTTATCGTGTTGATGCTCTTTTGATTTTGAAGGTCTTTTTTGAAATTGATTTGCAGATTAGAGGTGACACAACCCACTATGATGCTGTTGCAAACTCTGCTGCTTCTGGTGTACTCAATGCTGGATTGTCTGCTGGTATGTTGCTTTTATCTCTTAGACTCCTTTTATCAATCCAGTTGGGTTGTAGAGAACTTATTCTGTGAGTCCATGTATGTTCCAGTTGTTGTATTTCTTGTTAGTAAGGTCACTAAGGGTGCATATGGACATGGGTTCACATTTAATTTTCCAGTTGTTGATAGGTATAACCAGATGGGAAACTTTTTGATAATTATTGATGCTCAATGAACATACAAAGCTAAAACAGCTACAGATATCCATGCATGTCTCGTATAACTTAGAGAATTATGTACCCAATGACCAGTGTGAGTAAAGATTATTGGGTTCGAAATTGTGACATCCGACGAATTTACCCTGTGTTGTTTTCTCTGTCTGGTGATTACAATTTGCAGCTACTTAAAGTTCAGAATCTGGCTAATTGCTTCTCTAATGTTACCACAGGCGTCCCCTGCGTATTTGGTGTTCTGACCTGTGATGACATGGACCAGGTAATTCATGATTCTGTTAGCTAGTTTGCAACAGCATAATAGTGGGTTGTGTCGCCTCTAATCTGCAAATCAATTTCAATAACATACATATCTTCTGAAATGTTCCATAAAAGCATAAGACTGCATCCTGTCTGGTAACTGTTTCACCCATTTACTTTAGTTAGCTAGTTTTACTGTACCATGAATGATACTACCATCAGAAGAATAGCATTTCTGGAGGAGGTAACTTGGATGTTGTTGTTCATGTTCCTAAGCAATATGTCAACTCAAATTGAAGATGCCTCTCTCCGCTTGCACATGCTGATAAGCGAAGCAATCCTGTTGATATGCGTCCTGTAAAGTAATTGTCCTACATTCTTTATGGCGCAATTGCCGTGCGCATGATGTGATCGTTTTGCTTCTGTCTGCTTCGGTCCTTGCCTAACCAATCTTGTGTGAAAATAAATGCTAAATCACGCACATCCATGCTGCAGGCGCTAAACCGTGCTGGTGGCAAGGCTGGAAACAAAGGTGCTGAGACCGCCATAACTGCTGTAAGTACACCATTTGCTTGGGAAGTGAATCAAACCCGTATATTTTCATGGTCCATCTGACGAACTCTCATCTCCTGCTGTAGATCGAGATGGCCTCACTGTTTCGGCATCACTTAGCCTGATGGCACCGGATGCTATGGTCGGCGAGCCAGCAAGATTTTCTCCCCTGTTCGCGGCTGTCGGAGTTCTTTTTTTCCCCCACATTTGTTTCAAAATTTCTTTTTTATTGCTGCAGGCTAGTGTTTGATGTGTCGTTTCCAAATTATTTTGGTCTCTATATATGAACTCTGATTGCCTGTTCGCCTTTGCCCGCAAGAAACTTGCAAGTCTAGAGCATGAATAAACATTTTTCTAGAAGCATGAATAAACTTTTTCACTTGTGCCCTATTTTCGTTTCGTGATGGGTGTATGGGCAGTGTGTGTTGTAGAACTGAGAAAAGGCTGCGACATGTATGTTCATGGTTATTGCCCTAGCGGGGCGCCTGTGCTGCACAGACAGGTCCGGTTCGGTGGTTCCTCTTCCTCCCCGGTAGCGACCTCCACTCCGTCCATGTCCATCGTCCACCGTGGGCGGCGGTACAGCACATCGCATGTTACACGTCGTAGGTGCGGTTGCAGTGGCATTGCAGCGGAGCCGGGGAGCTTGCTGCATGGGCCGGCACGGCAGATCAGATGAACCTTGGAAACAAAGAATGTAATACGAGGTTCTTGAAGGGCCGTTTCGTAAACCTCCACCTCTCTCCCCGGGACTCCGTGCGCCGGGTATCCAGTTTATCAGGGTTTCTTTTAGAAACGTGCAACAGTACACATCTTTACTCTTCCGCCGGAGTCGGAGCCACGTCGCCGACGAGCCATCGCTGACGCACCTCCCACCTCGGCGACGCCGCGGCCCCAGCCGCGCGCGCCTCCTATCCAGCAACAGCCCCGCGCTCTCCGTCCCCGCCCGCCGCGCAGACCGCCAGCAGCCCACCACCAGTCCAATTCGAGAAGGACTAGGTCGTCTCCGAGCACAACACCGCAGCCCGCGGGACTCCGGATCGCCGACGAAATCCCGATCGATCCCGCAGCATCTCCGTTTCCAAATAGAGCCAGGGGGGGATACTTGACTGCCTCGTTGGTCGTTGCTTGCCGCGCTCGTCTTCGCAATGGGGGGCTCCTCCGTGTGCGACGGGACTCTGTCTCTCGACGAGTTCAACGCCTCAGCCAAGGCCCTGGTCACCAAGTGGAGGGGGATCGACGTCGACGCTCTTCCCGACTGGGAGTGGAGGCCTTGCTGCAAGATGGGGGTGCCATCTGAGGTCAGATGCTCGACAGACTTGACCACCTCATCTCTGTGTTATCTCTGCTGTTATGTTTTCTGTCACTTAGGTTTATGCCCATGGACTGGCTTGTTTTCTGCAGACAGAGGGGTTCGTAGCTCTTGAAGGAGTGTACCGAATTCGTGCAGGAGGCCAGGTGGGCGGGCTGTTTCTTTCTTTGGCTATCTGATAGTACTGCAATATGAAGTTGGCGTTTTAGTAATTTGTTTACTGAATGTTTCCTTCTGGAACAGGTTGAGGAGAGCAGTGACGACCCTGTCCCTGATGATGGTGCAGAGCATGATACCTTGGTAAGTTTTCAGTGGGTATTACTTCTCCACTATCATATGTTTCTGTTGCCAGCATGTTGCTATATTACATTGCTCTGCACCCGAGCCGTTTCATATTTTCAGACTATATATTTATCCTGTATAAACAATATAACAGTTTCACCAAATACTCTGTGGACGTCCGCAATTTGAATTGATCATGCCCCAGAGACTCAGTGACTTGCATCGCAAATCTATTATGAGCACACATGAAAGAGAAATGTAAATATCTTGGAGCAACCGATAGTGATGCATGATGCCGTGTTCCAAATTTAGTTCTTTCATTTGTGCCTGTGATTTTGGGGTGGTAAAGCATGGAATAGAAAGGATCACCTTGGCCTCGCATCATATACTAGCTACTAGTACTAGTATCCCTAAAAAAAAGCTACCGGTACTATTTCTCAGTTTTTTCGGCAAGGGCGGAGATAACTGCGATCCTTCTTTCGCGATAAACTTTCAATTTCTTATAAAAGCAAAAATCTTGAGTTCCTAATTTTAATATGCGCCAGCCATGATTTCTTTCTCTTTGCAGGTTCAGAGCTCTAGGGATAATGTTCATCTTTATGATTTCCATATTGTCTACAGCTTTTCTTACAAGGTTCCGGTGCTATACTTTCAAGGCCTTCAGGCTGGTATGCACATTTCAGAACATTACTGTGGATATTTACTTCCTCTATTCTCCTTTTTGATAGCCAACATCTGCAACTTGTCCTTAGGTGGGCAGCTACTAACTTTAGATGAGATAAAAAAGGATCTTCCTCCTCACTCACTTCAGTTGTTAAACAAATCAAAGTGGACATTTATTACTCGAGAGGTATGGACTGTTTGTAACCGATTCTTGATAATGATATGTAATACACATACATGCTTTCTTGTTTACTAATTAGTTGAAAGCTTAGACTCACTAAAAATGAATGAGCGGTTCTTGCACTCCTACAGGAGCATCCCCACCTAAGTAGGCCATGGTTCACCCTGCATCCATGTGGAACCAGTGACTGGATGAAGTTGCTTCTTCATAAACTGGGAGATAAGGATCGATCTCTGCAATACTTGCCAGCATGGTTATCTGTGGCCGGTCAGGCAGTAGGATTGAAAATCCCGCTTAAGCTTTATTGCAGTTCATAGGTTCACTCTTCTCCAGTATGTAGTACAGTACTATTTGGGTGAGTGAAATGGGAAGTGTCCACCTCTTATTTTGCTGTGTATATGTTCAAACATTTCTCTTGGTAATTTGACCATTTTGCAGTGTAGTAATAACTAATTTTATTGCATATGCATGCAGTTGCACGTACTGCGGCATAGTTGCAGGTTCAACATGATGATCTATCCTTGGGCATGTAATTGATTATTATTCTTACATCCTTTCGTTTCCCAGATTTGTTTAAAGCTACTTGCTTGAAAGAATCATGCAAGCTGAATATCATCAGAATTTAGTGAAAATGATAATATGATGGGCTGCTGATGGAAGTTACCAGTCGGTCAATGCCCGGCCCAGTTATGAAATTTGAAGTGAAAAAAATAGGAACATAGTTGAAACAACAACTCTGAAAGTTGAAACAAGAACTCTCAATTGTTGCGCCATATTGAGGTTCTTTACTGCGAAATCACTAATTAAGAAGTACTCGTTGCAAAGAACACTCACTTGTCGCAACCTGATAGTTTTCCCTTTTTTCATAGATTCGTTTATTCAAAATATTTTATCTTTTAAACCGTGTATCCAAATCTCGAACCGTTTTCACTATTGGATTCCTCGCGTCGAGATCTTCAAAACTAGATCTCATGTTGATAGGTTTTGACGAACTTTTTCTTTTTACGAAAAAAACCGGACGAAAAAACCGAGTGAAAAAACCGAAACCGGAGCACGGTTTTTTTCCTTTCCGAAAGAGGCACGTCCGTGCCTCTCGTGAAAGCAAAACCGTGACTCTCGTGGAAGGAAAAAAAAAAACAGAAAACGTGTTTTTTTCCGTTTACGAGAGGCACGGCCGTGACTCTCACGAAAGCACAACCGTGCCTCTCGCGGAAGCAAAACCGTGACTCTCGCGAAAGAAAAAAAAACAGAAAACGCATATTTTTTTCCCTTTCTGAGAGGCACGGCCGTGACTCTCGCGAAAGCACAACCGTGCCCCTCGCGGAAGC
>NC_057797.1:597061880-597187997 GCF_018294505.1 Triticum aestivum
AAACCGTGACTCTCGCGAAAGGAAAAAAAAACTGAAAACGCGTTTTGTTTTTTCCGTTACCGAGAGGCACGGCCCTGCCTCTCGTGAAAGCAAAATCGTGACTCTCGCGAAAAAAAAATAGAAAACACGTTTTTTTCGTTTCCGAAAGGCACGGTTGTGACTCTCCCGGAAAAAAACCGTGACTTTCGCGAAAGAAAGAAAAAAGAAAATGTGTTTTTTTCGTGTAAAATTTTTTTTTTGATTTTTTTTATCGAAGAGCTAAGGAAGACCGGGGGAAAACCAAAACGTCAAAAAAACCCGAGAACAACTTTTAAAAAACCGAAAACACGTGTGGAAAAATAAAATAAAAACAAAATCCGGAGGGAGCGTCCAGAACGCGACACGTGGCAAATGGCTGAAAGCGCGCCAAGTGGAGTTGATCGTTGCGAGGCTCCCGAAGGAGCGCTCGTTAACTGGTTGCTCCCTCTTTACTGTGGCATAGGTGCTGTAGAATGGTATTTTATCAACCCATTCAAAACCTTGGGAGTTTTCGAGGCTTGGATGAAACCTATTTGAATCGTTGGAGTTCTCAGGGCTTGGATGGCTCATCTGAACTAGAAGCGTCAGGCTACCTTAAATCATGGAGAGAACATGCTTGCCATTCCCAGCAACTCAGTCATCAGTCTTAACCTCACTGCAAATAAGGTATAATTGTGCTCCATTATGATATCCTTTTGTTCTACATAGACGATGGAGTGTTTTCATTGCTAGAAAATAGAAAAAGGCTAAGAAGTAGGTCAACCTGCAATTATGTGGATATGACAATATTTAGGGAGCGTTCGGTTCCTCTCCGCTCTCTTGAACTCTGCTCCCGGAGTGGACCTCGCTTTAACGGAGCTGCGAAGACCGAGCTCCACCAACTCCGTTAGCAGAGAGATTACGAGCGGGGCCTTAGCATCTGAGAATGTATGGATGACTCCATCCTGACAGTTCTACTCCTACATTAACCACACATGGTCTATGAGGCTAGGAGCAACAGACATGGTGACAACTTGGATCATCCCATTGGCGTCCTACGTGGAAGTGGAACCATGACCATCTTGTAGAATACTGTGTACTGTAACAGACAAAGCTTCTTTATTAGAAGGAAAAATAGTTATCAGCATAAACCTCACAGAAGACGGAGCCTAAAAGCCGGCATTTCAGTGCGTTTGAGCAACTGATGGCACCATGCCAAAAATGACAGTAGGAAAGTTTCAGATGCAAGAACTTATCACCGCACTCAGCCTAAAGAAGAACCATATGTGAATTGTTCCTTTGTAGGGGCTTAGGCCAACTCCAACAGGCAAAAATCACTGTTTTGACCTTGTCAGAAAACTATAGCACAAAGTGAACTCTTCGTGAAAGTATTTTACAATCTGACCCTTTTAGTAACGCCACAGACCGTGGCGTTTCTGCTCCATACAAAAACGCCGAGCTAGCTAGCATTGCTCCTCTAAATGGAAACGCCGAGCTGGCTAGCGTTGCTGCCCATATGAAAACGCCAAGGGCATTGGCGTTGCTGCCCATATGAAAACGCCAGGGGCCATGGCGTTTCTGCCCTAAAACATGTTTTTAATAGATATCTTGCTAGTGCTTAGTGGACTTGATTGATGAGTACATTTGAAGGAACGAATAAACAAAACCTTTTCTCATGCCTTTTCACTGTGTTGCTAGTTGCTAGCTGCTCCTCTGCATGTGCTGCAGGTTTACATGATGCAGGCTGTCCGTCTTTTTCACATGGGAATCCGGTGCATGCGAACATGATGTACATGCGCATCTGCATGCTCATGGCCTAGGAGCAATGCAACATAGGTTGGGTAGCAGTTGTTTGTCCGACGGGTGAACGAGCATTTCGAGCTGCATGCATGCACGGGCCAGATGGGGTGATGGGTTTCAGGCCTTTGTGTCAGATCGGCATAGTAGCGGCTGAAATCATTGTCAGAACACTTAAATATCTGGGCAGCCACGCCAACGCCCCTGGCGTTTCCATATAGGCGGCAACACCAATGCCCCTGGTGTTTTTATATGGGCAGCAACGCTAGCTAGCTCGGCGTTTTCATGAGAAGCAGCAACGCTAGCTAGCTCGGTGTTTTTGTATGGAGCAGAAACGTCACGGTCTGTGGCGTTGTTAAAAGGGTCAGATTGTGAAATATTTTCACGGAGAGTTCACTTTGTGCTATAGTTTTCTGACAAGGTCAAAACAGTGATTTTGTCCACTCCAACACGCCACCCAAACGGACTTGCGGGATTTGTCTGTTTGGGTCGGCCAGGCGGACCTTGAAGTCTGGTTTTATTCACCGGCCATGCGCATAACACATGGGGATACATTTCACATTTTAACTAGATTTTTAAATTAAAAATAAATAAACAGCCCACAGAAGTCCATTCTTACATTAATTACAACATCAAAACATTAAATTAAACTAGATTTAATCGAGTTGGTGTCCTCCTCCTTGGTCTCGTCAACGAAGACCGACGCTGGCATCCACGAAAATGTCTGCTGGAACGCCCTCAGCGCCTAGGCTGCATCGCCTGCTGCTCGGCCTCCTGTGGGGAGTGTCGTTCGGCCTCCTCCTCAGACGCGACCAGCCACACGGGCGTGCACGACACCCACCATGGTGAGCAGGGCATCAGAGGCAGGCCGGCTGCGATGCGTACGACGCACCTCGTCCGGATCTCCTCCTCCATCTGGAAGCGGTGCTCTGGCATTAGCATAGTGTAGGTGGTCTTCTTCTGCTGGGCCATGTCAGACGGCGAAGGAAGAGGGATATGGAGACGAAGAGAAATGTGCTCGGGCTGGCGGCGCGGAAGGAGGAAGATGTTGTGGCTAGGGTTGGGGACGCCAACCGGCTTAAATAGCTGGACTTTGGCCTCGGGCGGCTAGCCGGAGCGGTGCCACAGACTACCTGGATTGAAGATGGGGTACAATGATCTATTATTAAGAGTATTTCGGTCGCTTCAAATACATGGGGTACAATGCGTTGGGGAGCGTAGTAATTTCAAAAAAAATCCTACGCACACGCAAGATCATGGTGATGCATAGCAACGAGAGGGGAGAGTGTGTCCGCGTACCCTCATAGACCGAAAGCGGAAGCATTAGCACAACGCGGTTGATGTGGTTGTACACCTTCACGACCTGTCCTGATCAAGTACCGAACGTACGACACCTTCGCGTTCAGTACACGTTCAGCTCGATGACGTCCTCGCCTTCTTGATACAGCAAGAGGGGCGAAGTAGTATATGAGTTCCGGCAACACGGCGGCGTGGTGACGGTGTTGGTGAAGGGCAATCTCCGCAGGGCTTCGCCTAAGCACTACGAAAACTATTAGAGGATAAACTAGAGGGGACGGGGTTGCTGGCACATGGCTTGGTGTTTCTTGATGTGTCTTGGGTGCTAGCCCTACCCCTCTATTTATATGTTGAGCCTTGGGGTCGAAACTTGGAGTAAAAGCCTCCACAAAGTCGGTTTCACCCGAAAGGCAAGAGTCCTTCTCGGACTCTAGGGCCAGACGCCAGGGTTCCCGGCGTCTGGCGTCTGGCCCCTGGACTCCGCAAAACTTCCTTTTGCGCTTTCCAAAAACCTTGTGGGCTTTCCCCTTTGGCCCAAATAAAGTGTTCTCGTACCCAAACATTTCGAGAAACATCCGGAACTCCTTTCGGTGAATTACGGAACCCTTCCGGAGACCAAACACTATTATCCCATATATCAAACTTTATCTCCGGACCATTCCGGAGTTCCTCGTCATGTCCGTGATCTTATCTGGAACTCCGAACAACATTCGATTACCAACATACATAACTCATAAATACTATATCGTCAACGAACGTTAAGCGTGCGGACCCTACGGGTTCGAGAACTACGTAGACATGGCCGAGACACTTCTCTGGTCAATAACCAATAGCGGAACCTGGATGCCCATATTGGCTCCTACATATTCTACGAAGATCTATATCGGTCGAACCGCATAACAATATACGTTGTTCCCTTTGTCATCGGTATGTTACTTGCCCGAGATTCGATCATCGGTATCTCAATACCTAGTTCAATCTCGTTACTGGCAAGTCTCTTTACTTGTTCCATAATGCATCATCCTGTAACTAACTCATTAGTCACATTGCTTGCAAGGCTTGTAGTGATGTGCATTACCGAGAGGGCCCAGAGATACCTCTCCGACAATCGAGGTGACAAATCCTAATCTCGATCTATGCCAACTCAACAAGTACCATCGGAGACACCTGTAGAGCACCTTTATAATCAGCCAGTTACGTTGTGACGTTTGGTAACACACAAAGTGTTCCTCCGGTAATCGGGAGCTGCATAATCTCATAGTCATAGGAACATGTATAAGTCATGAAGAAAGCAATAGCGGTAAATTAAAATGATCAAGTGCTAAGCTAACAGAATGGGTCAAGTCAATCACACCATTCTCCTAATGATGTGATCCCGTTTATCAAATGACAACTCATGTCTATGGTTAGGAAACATAACCATCTTTGATCAACGAGCTAGTCAAGTAGAGGCATACTAGTGACACTATGTTTGTCTATGTATTCACACATGTATTATGTTTTCGGTTAATACAATTCTAGCATGAATAATAAACATTTATCTTGATATGAGGAAATAAATAATAACTTTATTGTTGCCTCTAGGGCATATTTCCTCTAGTCTCCCACTTGCACTAGAGTCAATAATCAAGATTACACAGTAATGATTCTAACACACATGGAGTCTTGGTGCTGATCATGTTTTGCTCGTGGGGTTTGCAACATTCAGATCCGTATGTATCTTGCAAATCTCTATGTCTCCCACCTGGACTTGATCCCGGATGGAATTCAAGCGTCTCTTGATGTGCTTGGTTCTCTTGTGAAATCTGGATTCCTTTGCCAAGGCAATTGCACCAGTATTGTCATAAAAGATTTTCATTGGACCCGATGCACTAGGTATGACACCTAGATCAGATATTGATGTCTACTACACAACCTTCTTATTGTAGACGTTGTTGGGCCTCCAAGTGCAGAGGTTTGTAGGACAGTAGCAAATTTCCCTCAAGTGGATGACCTAAGGTTTATCAATCCGTAGGAGGCGTAGGATGAAGATGGTCTTTCTCAAGCAACCCTGCAACCAAATAACAAAGAGTCTCTTGTGTCCCCAACACACCCAATACAATGGTAAATTGTATAGGTGCACTAGTTCGGCGAAGAGATGGTGATACAAGTGGTATATGGATGGTAGATAAAGGTTTTTGTAATCTGAAAATATAAAATAGCAAGGTAACTGATAAAAGTGGGCACAAACAGTATTGCAATGTGTGGAAACAAGGCCTAGGGTTCATACTTTCACTAGTGCAAGTTTTCTCAACAATAATAACATAATTGGATCATATAACTATCCCTCAACATGCAACAAAGAGTCACTCCAAAGTCACTAATAGCGGAGAACAAACGAAGAGATTATGGTAGGGTACGAAACCACCTCAAAGTTATTCTTTCTGATTGATCTATTCAAGAGATCCGTAGTCAAATAACATGAAGATATTCTTTCCGTTCAATCTATCCTAGAGTTCGTACTAGAATAACACCTTAAGACACAAATCAACCAAAACCCTAATGTCACCTAGATACTCCAATGTCACCTCAAGTATCCATGGGTATGATTATACGATATGCATCACACAATCTCAGATTCATCTATTCAAACCAACACAAAGTACTTCAAAGAGTGCCCCAAAGTTTCTACCGAAGAGTCAAGACGAAAACGTGTGCCAACCCCTATGCATAGATTCCCAAGGTCACAGAACCCGTAAGTTGATCACCAAAACATACATCAAGTGGATCAATAGAATACCCCATTGTCACCATGGGTATCCCACGCAAGACATACATCAAGTGTTCTCAAATCCTTAAAGACTCAATCCGATAAGATAACTTCAAAGGGAAAACTCAATCCATTACAAGAGAGTAGAGGGGGAGAAACATCATAAGATCCAACTATAATACCAAAGCTCGTGATACATCAAGATCGTACTATGACGCCCCCGAGTTGACCGTACACTAATCATACACGCAAATGTGTACGATCAAGATACAACTAATCCTCTTATGTTGTATCCAATTCTAGTTGTATCGATCGGGATACAACTCCAAGTGTCCGTTACAGTAGGACAGACTATCGATAGATGTTTTCTTTCCTGCCGGGGTGCACCCACTTACCCACCACGCTCGATTAACTCCGTCCGGACACACTTCCTGGGTCATGCCCGACCTCGGCCAAACAATACGCTGCAACCTGACCTAGGCTTAATAGAGAGGTCAACACGCCAGACTAAACCTATGCCCCCAAGGGTCATGGGCCATCGTCCCGGGAACTCCTGCACGTTGCGTACGCGGCCGGTGAGCGGACCTAGCTACCTCCTTAAACAAGGCAGGAGCTTACACAGTCCAACCCAACGTGCGTCGCTCAGTCGCTGACGTCGATTAAGCTTCGGCTGATGTATACGACGCAGAACACCCATACTATGCCCACATGATGGTTAGTGTTATCAGGCTAGAGGCCCCTCGGATCAAATATCCAAATCGTAGTGGATTAGGACCACGCGGTAACGAGCAGAGACTCATGATCGATGTGACCCCGTCGCCCCGTCTCGAGTACTTGCGACAAGGGCTAAGAATGCCCGACCACGCCTCGTAAGTATCTTGCGGGCACCTTCCAGGTCAACCCGACTCCACATCACTTGCTATTAAGCTCGCGCGGGTACCCCTCAGGGCCGACCCGTCTTTAGTAACATGGTTCAGTGCAAAGTCATAGTAACCATAGTAACTGTGTGTCTAACACCAAGGGGAAAACCCGAGGAATCACCCCCGGTGAATCCCACTCGATGTTATCATCAAGGTGAACGTAAGAGGATCCACCCTCGAGGTTGACATTTGATGGGTTGCACGACAGAGCCGTAACGGAAGTGGTTAAGGAGGAAATCACCCTCGATGACCTCGACCGTATAGCTACACTACAAAGATCTCGTCAGGAGTGATGTAAGAGGTTCCACCCTCGGCACTTGATGGTAACTCTGCAGAGTCGTACAACTAGGGGGGGGGGTGATGTGCGGTGTCGGGGCCTGGACGTCGATCATGTTGATCGAGTCATCAAACATAAAGCGGGGCAACTGGGACAAGGTGGGGGTCACTGATGGATCTCTAACCAACCTATACTAAGCAGTTTAGGATACGCAGGTAAGGTATGAAGCAGGTAACAAAAACAGGCTATGCATCAGAGTAGGATCATACATAAAGCAGTAGCAGTTCTAATGCAAGCGTGAGAGGGAAAGAAATGGGCGATATCAGAATGCTCAAGGAGGGTTTGCTTGCCTGGAAGCTCTGCTGAAAAAGAAGAAGTGTCGTCGTCGACGTAGTCGATCACAGGGACGGCATCGGTCTCGGGGTCTACCGGAGAGAAGAGGGGGAAGAACAATGAATATAAAGAAAACACATCATCACAAAGCAAAACATGGCAATATGATGTGCCGGGTGTGACCTAACATATGGCTACATGATATAGGTGAAGGGGGAATTCAACCGGGAAGGTATTCCCGGTTCCGGACCTGTGTCAGACAGATGACCAGAGGGGGAATGTTCCATGTTCAGCATGCTAGGGGCATGTGACAGATGAACGGACCACATATTCGGATTCATTATATTTTTCTGAGCAACTTTCATGTATAAAACTTTTTCATCCGAGTTACGGATTATTTTATATGATTTTTCAAAGTTTTAAACAATATTCTAGAATTATTAATATTAACAGAAATGGAATATGACGTCAGCATGACATGTTGATGATGTCAGCGGTCAACAGAGCGGCTGACCAGGTCAAACCTGACCAGTGGGGCCACTAGGACCCACATGTCAGCCTCTGTTAGCTTAACAATGGATCAAACGAATCTAGTAGGGTTAATTAGGGGTGTGGGCCCCGGGTGTCAGTGAGTGTTTAGGTTAATCTAATTACTTTTATTTATAAAACATTTATTAGACTAATTAACAAAGGGGACCCCACTTGTCAGGGTCAACTATGCACAGTCAGCATAGTTGACCCGGTCAATTGGTCAACGGGCCCGCGGGACCCAGTTGCCAGTGACCCAGACGCAGCCACGTGGGCGCCATGTTGGCGCCGGCGCTGGAACAGCTCCGACGAGGCTTTTCGCGGCGGCCGAACGCCGGCGAGCCTCAGATTCGCGCTACGGTGGGTCACTGGACCCGTGGATAGGCGTATTCGACGCAGCTTGACGTCGCGCGCGCGATGGCGTTACCAGTTGGACTCAAGGATGGCCGGAACGTCGCCGGTGACGAGCGCGGCGGACGGCAGTTCGGGCGCGGACGAGGATCGTGCTACGGGGCTCCAAAGGAATGATTGTATGAATGACAAGGGTATGTAATTATCCATAAGGATATATTGGTGGTAGGGAACTGCAAAGAAGTGGGCACAGGGTCTCGGGACTCATCGAGGAGTATCTTCAGAGTCTTCTGATGAAACAGTCGGTCATCTATGGTGAAGGGGCTCTCCGAGATGAAGTGGTTATGAGAACCTAATGTCAAGTTAGTTAAAAAATTTAACCCGAAGGGAAGAGAGATCAGAGTCCTAGAGTATAGACGAGGAGTAAATATCCTAATACCACCCAATGGCGACGTGGGCCCGTAAGCCACACAGCCATGTTAGTAAAGGTTTTTTTGTAGTGACTAGACTCACTTCGGCCAAGGAGTTGGAAAGGGGGGATCCTACAGGCAGTCGGCTCTGATACCAACTTGTGACGCCCTCGATTTGACCGTACACTAATCATACACGCAAATGTGTACGATCAAGATCAAGGACTCACGGGAAGATATCACAACACAACTCTAGACACAAATTAAAATAATACAAGCTTTATATTACAAGCCAGGGCCTCGAGGGCTCGAATACATAAGCTCGAATACATAAGAGTCAGCGGAAGCAACAATATCTGAGTACAGACATGAGTTAAACAAGTTTGCCTTAAGAAGGCTAGCACAAAAACAACATCGATCGAAAAGGCAAGGCCTCCTGCCTAGGAGCCTCCTAACTACTCCAAGTCGTCAGCGGTCGTCACGTAGTAGTAGGCACCCTCGGGGTAGCAGTAGTCATCAGTGGTGTCGTCTGGCTCCTGGGATCCATCATCTGGTCACAACAATCGGGTATGGGGGAAAAGAGGTAGCAAAGCAGACGTGAGTACTCATCCAAAGTACTCGCAAGACTTACATCAGATCTAAACTAAGTATGCATCTGTACCAAAGGAAAAGGGTTGTATCTGTGGACTAAACTGCAAAATGCCAGAAAGAAGGGGAAAGCCTAGCCTATCGAAGACTAGCATCTTCAAGCATCTTGCAATGTGTGGAAACAAGGTTTTTGGTAGATAGAGGTTTTTGTAATCTGAAAATATAAAAACAGCAAGGTAACTAATGATAAAAGTGGGCACAAACGGTATTGCAATGTGTGGAAACAAGGCCTAGGGTTCATACTTTCACTAGTGCAAGTTCTCTCAACAATAATAACATAATTGGATCATATAACTATCCCTCAACATGCAACGAAGAGTCACTCCAAAGTCACTAATAGTGGAGAACAAACGAAGAGATTATGGTAGGGTACGAAACCACCTCAAAGTTATTCTTTCTGATTGATCTATTCAAGAGTCCGTAGTAAAATAACATGAAGCTATTCTTTCCGTTCAATCTATCCTAGAGTTCGTACTAGAATAACACCTTAAGACACAAATCAACCAAAACCCTAATGTCACCTAGATACTCCAATGTCACCTCAAGTATCCGTGGGTATGATTATACGATATGCATCACACAATCTCAGATTCATCTATTCAAACCAACACAAAGTACTTCAAAGAGTGCCCCAAAGTTTCTACCGGAGAGTCAAGATGAAAACGTGTGCCAACCCCTATGCATAGATTCCCAAGGTCACGGAACCCGCAAGTTGATCACCAAAACATACATCAAGTGGATCAATAGAATACCCCATTGTCACCACGGGTATCCCACGCAAGACATACATCAAGTGTTCTCAAATCCTTAAAGACTCAATCCGATAAGATAACTTCAAAGGGAAAACTCAATCCATTACAAGAGAGTAGAGGGGGAGAAACATCATAAGATCCAACTATAAAGCAAAGCTCGTGATACATCAAGATCGTACCACCTCAAGAACACGAGAGAGAGAGAGATCAAACACATAGCTACTGGTACATACCCTCAGCCCCGAGGGAGAACTACTCCCTCCTCGTCATGGAGAGTGCTGGGATGATGAAGATGGCCACCGGAGAGGGATTTCCCCTCCGGCAGGGTGCCGGAACGGGTCTAGACTGGTTTTCGGTGGCTACGGAGGCTTCTGGCGGCGGAACTCCCGATCTATTCTGCTCCCCGAAGTTTTTAGGGTATATGGATATATATGGGAGGAAGAAGTACGTCGGTGGACCTCCGGGCTGTACACGAGGCAGGGGGCGCACCCAGGGGGGGGGGGTGGGCGCGCCCCCCATCCTCGTGGGCAGCCCAGGACTCTCCTGGTCCAACTCCGATACTCCGTGGGCTTCTTCTGGTCCAAAAATAAGTTCCGTGAAGTTTCAGGTCAATCGGACTCCGTTTGATTTTCCTTTTCCGCGACACTCTAAAACAAGGAAAAAACATAAACTGGCACTAGGCTCTGGGTTAATAGGTTAGTCCCAAAAACAATATAAAAGTGCATAATAAAGCCCATAAACATCCAAAACAGATAATATAATAGCATGGAACAATCAAAAATTATAGATACGTTGGAGACGTATCAGATATGAACTCCTTCATCCAGACTCCTTCATTTGCTGCTTCCGAAGCAGCTATGTACTCCGCTTCACATGTAGATCCCGCCACGACGCTTTGTTTAGAACTGCTCCAACTAACAGCTCCACCATTCAATATAAACACGTATCCGGTTTGCGATTTAGAATCGTCCGGATCAGTGTCAATGCTTGCATCGACGTAACCATTTACGACGAGCTCTTTGTCACCTCCATAAACAAGAAACATATTCTTAGTCCTTTGCAGGTATTTCAGGATGTTCTTGACCACTGTCCAGTGATCCACTCCTGGATCACTTTGGTACCTCCCTGCTAAACTAATAGCAAGGCACACATCAGGTCTGGTACACAACATTGCATACATGATAGAGCCTATGGCTGAAGCATAGGGAACACTTTTCATTTTCTCTCTATCTTCTGCAGTGGTCGGGCATTGAGTCTTACTCAACTTCACACCTTGTAACACAGGCAAGAACCCTTTCTTTGCTTGATCCATTTTGAACTTCTTCAAAACTTTATCAAGGTATGTGATTTGTGAAAGTCCAATTAAGTGTCTTGATCTATCTCTATAGATCTTGATGCCCAATATATAAGCAGCTCTCCGAGGTCTTTCATTAAAAAACTCTTATTCAAGTATCCTTTTATGTTATCTAGAAATTCTAGGTCATTTTCAATCAGCAATATGTCATCCACATATAATATTAGAAATGCTACAGAGCTTCCACTCACTTTTTTTGTAAATACAAGCTTCTCCAAAAGTCTGTATAAAACCATATGCTTTGATCACACTATCAAAATGTTTATTCCAACTCCGATAGGCTTGCACCAGTCCATAAATGGATCGCTGGAGCTTGCACACTTTTTTTAGTTAAAATGAAACTTTATTCATTAGAAATAATCAGTACATCGTTTGTGAGGATCATTACAATTTCATTAAGAGGCTCCTCAAACCAATCCAAAGTTGAAGAAAATCTGGCTAATCTAGCAAGTTCATGTTCTACTTTATTTGCCTCTCTATTACAGTGTTCGAATTTAGTCATGATAAAATCACATGCATAGTGAAAGCTGTCATCGAAAATTGCCGCCGCAGCACCCGTTGATTGTCCTCCGTCTTGCATGGTCTCAATTACATCCATATTATATGAGTTGATGATTAATCGGTTCCACCCTGCCCTTTGCGCTAATGTTAGTCCAAATTTGAGAGCTAATGCTTCTGCCATCAGAACATCCGCGCAATGGTTGATCTTTCCATTTCCTCCTGCAATAAACCTACCTTTGTCGTCTCGCAAGACGGCCCCCATCGTACCCTTCAGCATGTCATGGTCAAAGGAGGCGTCAACATTGAGTTTCACGAAACCCCTAGGAGGACAAAGCCAACCCCCCTTTTTTATGGACGCCTTTGAAGATGATGCGTTTACAAAATTGTATGTAAGGGTTGTGATCCCCATTGATATCTGAGTTGCATTCTGAGTTACTTCCTTGTGCACTAATTTCCGTCTCTCCCACCATAGATACCAAGCTGAAATAGCCATCATTTCTCGTACATTTCGATACCCCATAATACGCAAATCTTGCTCTGGAAGAAGTAAAAGGTATTCCAATATTGCCTCTCCAGCACGATCAACTTCACAAGCTCTATCAACAATGTCCTCCATCCCTAGTCTCTTCCAGACCTCCTTTGCTTTAGTACATAGAAAAAGCATGTGTTTCGTGTCTTCTACACCCTGAGAGCAAGTAGGACACAAGGGCGAAACCTTCATGTGTCTATTAGCGAGTGTTGCCCGGCATGGGAGAGTGCCATGTAACGTACGCCATATAAATTTTTTGACTTCTACCGGACATGATAACTTCCATATCTGACACCATATAGGGTTAGGTGTGGTTCGCCCCATCCCATTAGAGTGTTTTAGTTGAATCCCATACTAACAGTTCCACTCCACAGAGTAAGCAGACCGTACCGAGAACATACCATTTTTGTATAACTCAAAGCAATGAAATCTGTCATATTATGTTGCGAAATTGGGATTGAAAGAATCCATTCTGCGTCAATGGGCCACATAGTTTGTTTAATCAGGTCCTCATCCCAATTATTGGAGATGGGGTCAATCAAATCCACCACTTTTGATAACAATTGTCCCCCCTTAGGAGTCACAATCTTCCTATTGGCACAATTTGGGATCCAGGCATCTTCCCAGATATTGATATTATGTCCATTCCCCACTCGCCAAATATAGCCACGTTTTAGGGTAGTTATGCCTGCCATGATGCTTTGCTAGGTGAAGGAAGCACCATGCTTTGGCTTGGAATTCAACAAGTTGCCATCAGGATAGTACTTGGCCCTTAGAACAGTGGCACACAAGGATTCAGGATTATCAAGGAGATGCCATGCCTGTTTGGCAAGCAGAGCCAGGTTGAAACAGTGGATATCACGGAAACCCATTCCTCCTTGGACTTTTGGTACACACATTTTCCACCAGGCCATCCAGTGCATCCTCCTCTGGTTCTCCTCGTCTCCCCACCAGAAATGCGCAATCGCGTCGATGATTACTTTACAATTTTTTTAGGAATTTTAAAGACCGACATTGCATAGGTAGGTATGGCTTGGATCACAACCTTGAGCAGGATCTCCTTCCCTCCGGCAGATAGTAATTTTTCCTTCCAACCACTAATTTTCTTAATGATACGTTCAATCAGAAATTTAAAGCAATCTATTTTATCAACACCCATGTTTGCTGGCAGGCCCATGTATTTGTCATTCAGTGCCTCCGTCATTATATTCAGTATTGTACACATTTGTTATCTGATCTCAACCTTTGTATTAGGGCTAAATAAAATACTGGACTTTTCCACGCTTACCAGTTGTCGGGACGCCGCACAATATAAATCTAGTGATGATTTCAGGGCCATCGCATTCTGTTGGTTGGCTTTCATCAAGATGAATGAATCATCCGCAAAGAGAAGATTTGTAACTGGCGGTGCATCTCTACAAACTTTAACTCCTAATATTTCCTCGTTCTCCTCAGCATGCAAGAGCAAAGCATTCAACCCTTCTGTGCATAGCAGAAAGAGGTATGGTGATAGCGGGTCCCCCTGTCTCAGCTCTCTGGTAGGCTGAAAACTCTGACTTTCCTCTGCATTAATCCTTACATTGTATTCTACAGTTGTGACGCATTGCATAACCAAATTAACCCACTCTCGACGAAAACCAAACTTCAACATAATCTCCTTTAAAAAACCCACTCGACTCTATCATAAGCTTTGTGCATGTCAAGTTTTATAGCACACAAACCCTCTCTACCCTCTTTTTTATTCTTTATCGTGTGAAAACATTCGTAGGCCACTAAAATATTGTCCGTTACCAATCTAACCGGTACGAACGCACTTTGCGTTGGGCTAATGATTTCTGGTAAAAAAGTCTTCAGTCGAGAAGCCACCATTTTTGCAATTATTTTGTATACCACATTACATAAGCTGATTGGCCTAAATTGGGTTAACTTTTCTGGTGTATTAATCTTAGGAATCATCACAATTGCCGTATCATCCCATCCATTCGAGATAGTACATGTATTGATTGCTTTCAAAACCTCCTCAATTAGGTCTTCCCCCAGCATGGGCCAGAACCTTTTATAGAAAATGGCATGGAGTCCATCTGGCCCTGGAGCTTTCAGGTCCCCAATATCGAATAAAGCCTTGCGAACATCTTCCATGGTTTAAGGAGCAAGTAGAGAATTATTCATTTCATTTGACACTCTCCTACGGACTAGTGATAAGACTTCTTGATTCGGATGGTGAACTTCCGATGTAAAGAACTTTGTAAAATATTCAGTGATGTGATTTGTCAACTCCTTTTCTGTTATCCATTTCCAGACTCGTCTAATAGTCTCTTTATATTATTTCTTTTTTCCTGGCCGTGGCGGTGTTATGAAAGAAAGAGGTATTACGATCCCCGTGCATCAACTAGTTCGCCCGTCCTCTCTGTAACCAAAAAATTTCCTCTTGATCCAAGATATTCTCAATTAGCACAATAATTTCCTTCTAGCGACATTGAGACTCCGCATTCATTGGGCCACACCTTATTCTCTCAAATTCTTTTTTTAATTTCATAATTCTCACCTTTGGTCCCTTCAGAGTTTCCCGGTCCCAATTATGCAGATCGGCATGCACTACTCTTGTACGATCAGCAAGTGAGGGTCCAATACCTGCAAGTTTTGCTTTCTCCCATGATGCCTTAACAATTTCAGTGACCGTCTCTTCCTTGAACCACCTTGCCTCAAACTGTTTAACACGCCCCTCTGATTGTTTAAAGATTTTTTCATCTAAGTAATCTGTATCCAGTACGATCGGGCGATGATCAGAATGAACATGTTCTTCGTTGATCACTGCCGCTCGCGGGAATTTGTTTGCCCATGCTATATTACAGACCGCTCGATCAAGACGTTCACGTATTTCGCCTCTACTCCAAGTGAAAAGGTCACACGTATAACCTAGGTCCTCTAGCCCGCAATCCATTAGACATTCACGAAATTCTCTCATCATACCAAGTGGTCTAGCCATACCACACTCTTTTTCCGATGGGTATAAAATTTCATTAAAATCCCCCAAAACTACCCAGGGGTGGTTACCTGTACTATATAGATTGCAAATATCGTCCCAAGAAAGATGGCGTTCATTCCATTTCGGGTGACCATAAAAACCCGTGAACCGCCACTTAACCACATCCTCGTACATAAAAACAATATCAATAAAATAGGATGATACATAGTTCAACTCGACTTTATTCGATTTATGATAAAACAAAGCGAGGCCACCGGCCTTGCCATCACTTTCCACTACAAACATAGAATCAAAACCTAAAGTATGACGAAGCTCATCGGCTTTACAATTATTCAAATGGGATTCAGAAAGGAAAATCAACTCTGCCCTTGTACGCTCCTGTAGATCCAGAAGCTCACGATCTGCCGTGTTGGAGAGCATACCACGACAGTTCCATCCTAGGATTTTCATTTTGCCCGGCAGTCCTCCTCCTCGGAGGCCGTCGATGTGCCAATCTCGTCTTTCTCTTCACCAACCGATTCCACACCTTGCGGAACATACTCTTCTTCCTTCTCGTTTATCTCCCTTGCAATGTGAGTAGCCCTGCCCTCCTCGTCCTGGACAACTACCACTCTACCCGTGCACACCCGTTTGGATGAGACGGTTACATCACCATACAACATGCGCTCATAGCTATCCATCTCTTTCTCAAAGGAGAACTCTAAGTCACTGCCCGTCGGACGAAACCCAAAAGAATATCCCCTTTTCCCCCTAGTACTTGCTTGCGGGCAACCTCAACTCTGTTCGCCCCCTTTATTTTTATCTTTCTTTTTTGATTTGCCCTGTATAGGATTTTTGGCTGCATTGAATTTAAATCGCAAGGCGTTATTCTCAGTATCACCATCTGCCGCTGCGATCCTTGCAGCCACAGCGCTGGACAGCGCCTCTAGCACTCCCGGCTGGAAGAGTAGGCTGCTATCATTTGCCCCAGGCGCTAGGACTTGGGTGGCCATCCCCTGTGATTCTGTACAAATGGCCAAATGATCCGCCAGGGGTGCTTGGACCGGTACAATAGCAGAACGCAACAGCTGGTCATGCATCCCAGCCTGGCGCAAGTCCTCCAGGACTTCTTTGCCCTGAACCGCATAGCCCCGCCCGGCCGGAGCAGCAGGCGCGTCAGCCTGGTCCTCCTGACCAAGTGACACACTCGCCGGGGCATGCAGTACCGCCCCCTGAGCCCAGCCCTCCTGGCCGGTGGTCATCTTGACGGAAGAGATGCCCCCCTTATCAAAAACCGTGAGACCACTCACGGCTGTGGCCACCTTGACAACGTCCGTAGGCTTGGCGATGTTGTTGGTGACGATGCCTGTGGTCGAGCTCTTGCCGCCGCGAGAGTAGTTCCCGAAGAGGAGTCCCTTTCTGCTAGCACCTTGGCTCTTCCAATATGGCTCAACACTAAGATTTTTTGGGAAACAAACTACTCTCTTCTCACTTGAGATTTTACAAAACCTCTCAGAAGTATGGCCTACTATCCCACAACACTCACAGTACAAAGGTAGCTTCTCATACTTTACATCATATTTAAGAATTTTTGAACTACCTAAAGGGGTAATCTCTACATAGGTCTTCAGAGGTACATGCAGTAAAATCTTCACCCGCACACGCAAATATTTTTCAACAATAACATGATTCCGATGCGATACCTCCAGCACCTCTCCCAATTGATCCTCAAGAGACTGCCCTATACTCTCCGTCTTCAGCTCGAACGGGATATCACGTACCTGGACCCATATAGTCATGACACCAAGGTCGACCTTCGCCGGGTCGCCCTTGCCGTAGAACTGGGCGAAGATGAGGCCGTCCCGCTTGAAGTGCCATGGTTGCGCCTTAAGCACAAACCGACGGTCACTCTCAGCAGCTAAATTGAGGATGAACCTCCCATCATCGCTTGCCACCTCTTGGATGGTGACCACCCCTTGGTTCTTCCAAGCCGTGTTCCGAAGGTCGTCAACAATGACCCTCGGGTTAACCTGGAAGGGGGAGAGAAGGCGCCCGACCACCAGAAAGCCACTTACGGCCTTGTAAGCCGCCTCCATGTCGATGACGAGAGGCACGCTGTCGCCACGGGAGCGCCCCGGCCCCATCTTCCCCATCCGGTCCGGAGTAGGCTGGAGCAGGGAGACCCCAGCCCTGACCATTGCCGGCTGGGATCGCAGCTCCTCTGCCGTGGCACGCACCCCTCCCAAGCTCACCATACTCTCCTTCCCCGCCTCCGCTGACCTTTCCTTCATCTCTCCCCCACCCGCCATGGTGATCAGCAATGAAACTAGACTCCAATACGATGACACAATATGTTGAGAACACTGGTTCGAGAAAGTGCGTGAAGAACAGATGCGTCCTCTATTACCATAGATATAGCACCTCTTATACCCACCCTCATATCATATAATCCATAATTGATACCATTAACAGAAAATAGATGCTCTTGATTAGTCTGTTTCCTAATAATTTCAGCGGAATTTCCTCTATTGCTGCCATTACAATTAAAATCAACCTCTTCCCGGATCAAATCCGAGGCTACAAACGCTCCCCCTTGATTCCTCTCTCTTTTTCCTAAGTAATTTGTAGAACCTACCAAATGCGCCGGCGGCCCATACACGCCCGCAAAGGCTGGATCAACGCCTTCCAAAGAAACACCCCTGGCCGAATCCGTTGATATCTTCGCCTTCCTAGTCCGGATTGAATCTTCCCCATCTATAGTAGGAAGGAACTCACCTGCCAAGACACTGGGGATCTCCTCTACTCTACTTCCTGCCAGCGCCAGACAGTGCCCCCGATTCGTCGCTCGGTGGATGATATGCTTGGATCTTGCTCGGAAGTCTTCCCAATCCCGCCCGCTGAATAGGCCCCCTTCGAGGCCCTCTCCAGGAGGACTGCCCCCTTTCTCTAGCGGGCCGCTGGCAACGGCGTCGAGGATGCCATTTCAATCACGCTCTGCCTCCGTCGCCGCCAGATCACCAGAGCGATCGCAGGATCCCCCGGTTTTTTTGCAAAAGTCATTTAAGCGGTTGATAGGCCGTGAAGTTGCACACTTTGTTAGCTCCCTTTGGATCGACACAACCTTCTAGTTGCATCATATACAACTCTTCTTCCAGAAATCTATTTAGAAATGCAGTTTTGACATCCATTTGCCAAATTTCATAATCATAAAATGCGGCAATTGCTAACATGATTCAGACAGACTTAAGCATCGCTACGGGTGAGAAAGTCTCATCGTAGTCAACTCCTTGAACTTGCCGAAAACCTTTCGCAACAAGTCGAGCTTTGTAGACGGTAACATTACCGTCAGCGTCAGTCTTCTTCTTGAAGATCCATTTATTCTCGATGGCTTGCCGATCATAGGGCAAGTCAACCAAAGTCCATACTTTGTTCTCATACATGGATCCCATCTCAGATTTCATGGCCTCAAGCCATTTTGCGGAATCTGGGCTCACCATCGCTTCTTCATAGTTCGTAGGTTCATCATGGTCAAGTAACATGACTTCCAAAACAGAGTTACCGTACCACCCTAGTGTGGATCTTACTCTGGTTGACCTACGAGGTTCGGTAGTAACTTGATCTGAAGTTTCATGATCATTATCATTAGCTTCCTCACTAATTGGTGTAGGTGTCACAGGAACCGGTTTTTGTGATGAACTACTTTCCAATAAGGGAGCAGGTACAGTTACCTCATCAAGTTCTACTTTCCTCCCACTTACTTCTTTCGAGAGAAACTCCTTCTCTAGAAAGGATCCATTCTTAGCAACGAATGTCTTGCCTTCGGATCTGTGATAGAAGGTGTACCCAACAGTCTCCTTTGGGTATCCTATGAAGACACATTTCTCCGATTTGGGTTCGAGCTTATCAGGTTGAAGCCTTTTCACATAAGCATCGCAACTCCAAACTTTATGAAATGACAACTTTGGTTTCTTGCCAAACCACAATTCATAAGGCGTCGTCTCAACGGATTTCGATGGTGCCCTATTTAACGTGAATGCAGCCGTCTCTAAAGCATAACCCCAAAATGATAGTGGTAAATCGGTAAGAGACATCGTAGATCGCACCATATCCAGTAAAGTATGATTACGACGTTCGGATACACCATTATGCTGTGGTGTTCCGGGTGGCGTGAGTTGCGAAACTATTCCACATTGTTTCAAATGTAGACCAAACTCGTAACTCAAATATTCTCCTCCACGATCAGATGTAGAAACTTTATTTTCTTGTTACGATGATTTTCCACTTCCCTCTGAAATTCTTTGAACTTTTCAAATGTTTCAGACTTATGTTTCATTAAGTAGATATACCCATATATGCTCAAATCATCTATGAAGGTGAGAAAATAACGATACCCGCCGCGAGCCTCAATATTCATCGGACCACATACATCAGCATGTATGATTTTCAATAAATCTGTTGCTCGCTCCATTGTTCTGGAGAACGGTGTTTTAGTCATCTTGCCCATGATGCATGGTTCGCAAGTACCAAGTGATTCATAATCAAGCGATTCCAGAAGTCCATCAGTATGGAGTTTCTTCATGCGTTTTACACCAATATGACCCAAACGGCAGTGCCATAAATAAGTTGCACTATCATTATCAACTCTGCATCTTTTGGCTTCAACATTATGAATATGTGTATCACTACTATCGAGATTCAACACAAATAGACCATTCTTCAAGGGTGCATGACCATAAAAGATATTACTCATATAAATAGAACTACCATTATTCTCAGATTTAAATGAATAACTGTCTCGCATCAAACAAGATCTAGATATAATGTTCATGCTTAACGCTGGCACCAAATAACAATTATTTAGGTCTAAAACTAATCCCGAAGGTAGATGTAGAGGTAGCATGCCGACGACGATCACATCGACTTTGGAACCATTTCCCATGCGCATCGTCACCTCGTCCTTAGCTAGTCTTCGCTTAATCTGTAGTCCCTGTTTCGAGTTGCAAATATTAGCAACATAACCAGTATCAAATACCCAGGTGCTACTGTGAGCTCTAGTAAGGTACACATCAATAACATGTATATCACAAATACCTTTGTTCACCTTGCCATCCTTCTTATCCGCCAAATACTTGGGGCAGTTCTGCTTCCAGTGACCAGTATGTTTGCAGTAGAAGCACTCAGTCTCAGGCTTGGGTCCAGACTTGGGTTTCTTCTCCTGAGCAGCAACTTGCTTGCCATTATTTTTGAAGTTCCCCTTCTTCTTCCCTTTAACCTTTTTCTTGAAACTGGTGGTCTTGTTAACCATCAACACTTGATGCTCCTTCTTGTTTTCTACCTCCACCGCTTTTAGCATAGCGAAGAGCTCGGGAATCGTCTTATCCATCCCTTGCATATTATAGTTCATCACGAAGCTCTTGTAGCTTGGTGGCAGTGATTGAAGAACTCTGTCAATGACACTATCAACAGGAAGATTAACTCCCAGTTGAGTCCAGTGGTTATGGTACCCAGACATTCTGAGTATATGTTCACTGACAGAACTATTCTCCTCCATCTTGCAGTTGTAGAACTTATTGGAGACTTCATATCTCTCAATTCGGGCATTTGCTTGAAATATTAACTTCAACTCCTGGAACAACTCATATGCTCCATGACGTTCAAAACGTCGTTGAAGTCCCGGTTCTAAGCCGTAAAGCATGGCACACTGAACTATCAAGTAGTCATCAGCTTTGCTCTGCCATACGTTCTTAACATCGTAAGTAGCATCTGCAGCAGGCCTGGCACCCAGCGGTGCTTCCAGGACGTAATTCTTCTATGCAACAATGAGGATAATCCTCAAGTTACGGACCCAGTCCGTGTAATTGCTACCATCATCTTTCAACTTTGCTTTCTCAAGGAATGCATTAAAAATCAACGGAACAACAACACGGGCCATCTATCTACAATAACATATACAAGCAAAATACTATCAGGTACTAAGTTCATGATAAAGTTAAGTTCAATTAATCATATTACTTAAGAACTCCCACTTAGATAGACATCCCTCTAATCATCTAAGTGATCACATGATCCATATTAACTAAACCATGACCGATCATCACATGAGATGGAGTAGTTTTCAATGGTGAACATCTCTATGTTGATCATATCTACTATATGATTGACGCTCGACCTTTCGGTCTTAGTGTTCCGAGGCCATATCTGCATATGCTAGGCTCGTCAAGTTTAACCCGAGTATTGTGCGTGTGTAAAACTGTCTTACACCCATTGTAGATGAACGTTGAGCTTATCACACCCGATCATCATGTGGTGTCTCAGCACGACAATCTTTGGCAACGGTGCATACTCAGGGAGAACACTTTTACCTTGAAATTTAGTGAGAGATCATCTTATAATGCTACCGTCAAACAAAGCAAAATAAGATACATAAAGGATAAACATCACATGCAATCGATATAAGTGATATGATATGGCCATCATCATCTTGTGCCTTTGATCTCCATCTCCAAGCACCATCATGATCACCACCGTCACCGGCACGACACCTTGATCTCCATCGTAGCATCATTACTGTCTCGCCATCTATTGCTTCTACGACTATCGCTACCACTTAGTGATAAAGTAAAGCAATTACAGGGCGATTGCATTGCATACAATAAAGCGACAACCATATGGCTCCTGCCAGTTGCCGATAACTCCGTTACAAAACATGATCATCTCATACAATAAATATAGCATCATGTTTTGATCATATCACATCACAACATGCCCTGCAAAAACAAGTTAGACGTCCTCTACTTTGTTGTTGTAAGTTTTACGTGGCTGCTACGGGCTGAGCAAGAACTGTTCTTACCTACGCATCAAAACCACAACGATAGTTCGTCAAGTTAGTGCTGCTTTAACCTTCTCAAGGACCAGGCGTAGCCACACTTGGTTCAACTAAAGTTGGAGAAACTGACACCCGCCAGCCATCTGTGTGCAAAGCACGTCGGTAGAACCAATCTCGCGTAAGCGTACGCGTAATGTCGGTCCGGGCCGCTCCATCCAACAATACCGCTGAACCAAAGTATGACATGCTGGTAAGCAGTATGACTTGTATCGCCCACAACTCACTTGTGTTCTACTCGTGCATATAACATCTACGCATAAACCTGGCTCTGATACCACTGTCGGGGAACGTAGTAATTTCAAAAAAATTCCTGCGCACACGCAAGATCATGGTGATGCATAGCAACGAGAGGGGAGAGTATGTCTACGTACCCTCGTAGACCGAAAGCGGAAGCATTTATCAACGCGGTTGATGTAGTCGTACACCTTCACGATCCGTTCCGATCAAGTACCGAACGTACGGCACCTCCGCGTTCAGCACACGTTCAGCTCGATGATGTCCTCGCCTTCTTGATCCAACAAGAGGGGCGAAGTAGTATATGAGTTCCGGCAGCACGACGACGTGGTGATGGTGTTGGTGAAGAGAAATCTCCGCAGGGCTTCGCCTAAGCACTACGGAAACTATTACGGAGGATAAACTAGAGGGGACAGGGTTGCCGGCACATGGGTTGGTGTTTCTTGATGTGTCTTGGGTGCTAGCCCTACCCCTCTATTTATATGTTGAGCCTTGGGGTCAAAACTTGGAGTAAAAGCCTCCAGAAGGTCGGTTTCACCCGAAAGGCAAGAGTCCTTCTCGGACTCCCGGGCCAGACGCCCGGGTTCCCGGTGTACTCTGCAAAACTTCCTTTTGCGCTTTCCAAAAACCTTGTGGGCTTTCCCCTTTGGCCCAAATAAAGTGTTCTCGTGCCCAAACATTTCGGGAAACATACGAAACTCCTTCCGGTGAATTCCGGAACCCTTCCGGAGACCAAACACTATTATCCCATATATCAAACTTTATCTCCGGACCATTCCGGAGTTCCTCGTCATGTTCGTGATCTTATCCGCAACTCCGAATAACATTCGGTTACCAACATACATAACTTATAAATATTGTATCATCAACAAACGTTAAGCGTGCGGACCCTACGGGTTCGAGAACTATGTAGACATGACTGAGACACTTCTCTGGTCAATAACCAATAGCGGAACCTGGATGCCCATATTGGCTCCTAGATATTCTACGAAGATCTATATCGGTCGAACCGCATAACAATATACGTTGTTCCCTTTGTCATCGGTGTCGTGGTTTTGTCACGGCAGATGTCCTAGAGAAAGGACTTAGTCGTGGAGCCATCGCGACGGGTTAGCTTGAAGGGGTTAAAGCGGACACAGGGACGCAAGAGAGTTTATACTAGTTCGGCCCCTTCGATGAAGGTAAAAGCCTACGTCTAGTTGTGATGGAATCGATGGGGTTTTGATGACTAGGGAGCAAACAAGCTTCGCCTATGTCTCGAGTTGTTGTCTGTTGTTCCTGAACCGCCGCCGGGTCGTCCCCTTATATACACGGGTGACGCCCGTCGGTTCATAGAGTCCCAATACCGGCTCATAGATGTGTCCAGTTTGATCTCTACTTATTCCTAACTTACAATACAAGTTAACTACTAACGCCGGTTTATGGCTACAGGCCTTGAACCGACCATGGGCCTTGAGCCCTCATCTGCCTTCTTGGGCTTTAACATACTTAAACTACTGACGAAGTTAATCCGGCCCAGACAGGCCGGTTTACGCCCAGTAGTAATATCCCCAACATTAGGCCCCAGATTGATTTAAACATGTTCACGTCAATCCTTTAGCAAAAATCTTCATCTTCAACATCTTATCATAAATTGGTAAACCGCCATGATGTCATCTTCTCTGATTGCTGTAAACCGGAGTGACGTCACCTGTCATAACGAAGCTTATCCTTTATGCTTCCTTGTTTAATAGATCTGCAGGAATCGAGGCGACAACTCCGTTTCGTGGCCCCTTGATTGTCGCGCCTAACACATGTCCTTTTGCCTTATAAATAGGACCGAAGGGTCATTTCTTTTATCCCCTTCGTGCCTTTCTTCTTCGTCTTCCTCACGTCGCCAGCCTCGGAGCTCTGCCGCCGCCGTCAACTTCTGCACCAACCTTGGCTGCTGCATCACCCTAAACGCACCAGAGCACCACGGCAACCTTCCGCGTCTTCCTCAACTCTGGTAAGCCTTCTGCTCTTCTCAACACAGATTTGTTCTAGGGTTTCGTGTTCTTGCAGTGTTCATCACCTGTTCGTGTTCATATACTAGCTCCTGGATGCATCTGTGAACCCCTGCTATGTGTAGCGGTAGCTTTTAGTATCCGCCTCTAGTTTCATGCCCAAGACCATAGATCTCACATATATTTCTGCCCATTGATTCAATACTGTTCTGCTTTGAGCTTTTGAATATTTTTCTTATTTTCTGAACTTGCTTCAGATCCAACGCTGTAGAAAAATCTTATGAAATCTGTTTCTGCATACTTATCCATCCGCAATCTCAGCTGTTTCAATGCTTAGACCAGACGGTTTAACTTTGTAGAAAAAATTGCCAAACCGGTATATAACATTAGTCCCCTTGTTGAACCGCCAGTTGTTGTTGCTTCATAAAACTCCGGTTTAGATAGATCAGTCTCCAGTTTAACATTGCACATACCACTGTACCTTAATCAATGCATTTTTGAACCAGGATCATCTACCTTGTAGATTTCATCATGGCCAAGCAAGTATATGAGTGCAACTGGGTTCCTTCTCGCGTCACAGAGCCTCAACTAGACGATTTAGTCCTGATCGGTGCCTTAGGCAGCAAAGATACCATCCATTGGAGGGCTCCTGGCAAAGAATGCCCTCCCACACCTCAAGAAGGAGAGGTCGTCGTTTTCGTAGATCACTTAGCCCGGGGCTTTAAGCCGCCCGGTTCTAAATTTTACTGGGACGTGTTAGCTGATTTTCAACTCCATCCACAAGATACTGGCCCCAACTCTGTTACAAACATGTGTCACTTCCAAGTGCTCTGTGAGGCATTCTTTCAAGAGGAGCCCACAGTGGAATTGTTCAGAGTCTGTTTCCATCTAAACCGCCGTACTGAGTTTACTGACGGCTCCAATACGGAGTTGGGTGGCGTGGCGATTCAGAAAAGGAAAGAGGTCACATACCCTCTCGCCAAACTGCACAGCCACCCCAAAGAGTGGAATCAAACATGGTTCTATTGCAAAGACACCTCCCCTGCTAGTGAAAATCCCTTGCCTGGCTTTCGTCCGGAGCGGCTCAGCAATACACACCCCTTTCCGCAAAGATTGACCGCCCAGGAGAGAAGCAAATATGCTCCTCAACTGTCGAAGCTCAGAGCCTTTATGGCCAACGGTTTAACAGGGGTTGATCTCGCCCGCTGTTGGATATCATGGAGCATACTGCCCCTTAGTTAGCGCTCCGGTTTGATGTGTGAGTATACTGGCAGTGTTGATGACCCACTGCGACATTCCAACATCCAGCTCACCGATGAAGAAATCACAGAGGCTGTGAATAAGATGCTGAATGAACCGGAACACATCTGTGCTAAAACCAGCCTGCTTCCCTTCTGTGCCACCAACAAACCGCCAGCTATAAGAGTTTGATTTTTCTTTTTGCTAAATCTGCTATTGATATATCTGGTCATTGTTTAATATCACTGTCCGTGTAACCAGGGCAATGATCCGTTTTGGAGAAAGAAACTTCCGCAGGAGAAACCAAAAAAGCCAGACAAACCGGAAAGAGCAACCCGACAAAAGACTAAAGCTGTGAAGAAGACTGCCCACAGGAAAAGAACCACTGCATCCTCTAACCCGGCTCCTGACGATGATGTGGATAATCCGGACCTTGAGGTAGGGCTTGACTCACTTGGCTTATTCTTCATGCGTCTTATTGATGATGATATTTGTCAGGATGATGCTGAAGCCAGCCATGCTGATGCTGCAGAGGTAATTATTCTCTCTTCCGATTCAGAACCTTTGCCTTCACTAAAAATCCGTCAGGCAAACTGGAAAAATTAATTTTTCTCATCCTCTTGCTTATTTGGATCTCAAATTTCTTATGAAGACCCAACAGCACGAAGCTCGTAACACAACCCGGCAAAGCGGCCAGGTAGTTACCTCCGCCGGTTTACCAAACAGTCCGGTTCGGAAACACCGTTCAGAGGTCTCTAATTTGCTTGTCAGTGCTTGTCCTAAAGCGGGCTGCTTTTGTCAACCTCTTAATACATCTGACTCCGATTACCAGGTTACTTCCCACTCATTTTCTGGCGAGTCATCGGCTACTCAGCTGCCACCGCTCAAAATGGTGCTTGGGTAAGCTATACTTATCATAATATTTGCAGCACATAGCCTTGGAACATATGCCGTATTTGATTTTGTTATTCCTTTCAAGGCCAAGCCTAGGCCAAGCAAGAAGGCTCATCTGGACAAAGCGGCCGAAGAAGATGCCGTCCTTGAACTGGGCAAAACACCAGATCTTGAAGCGGCTATTCCTGAGGATATACCCAATGATCCGCCGCAACAAGATGACGATCTTATTGCTGAAGAAAATCCTATTGATACCTCAAGTCCTGTCAATCAGCCCACAAGCTCTATCCGGATTGAGAAATCCACCAGTCCAACAAAGCCTACTGACAAACCAACCGCCCCAGTGGAAACCGGCGATACCAAGGATGATGAGGTTGTCATTACTGGCATTGGCCATACAGAGCCAAGCAATCCTGTCGCTTTGTCCAAACATTCTGCCAAGGAAGAATTTGCTGCCTTTGGCAAAGGCAAGTGGAATGCTGATCTGGCGACTTACACTGCTCTGAACGCCCAAGAAATCCATTCCGGCTACCTGAACCGGCTATATACCAGTCGTGACTATGAAGCCGGTCTGGTAAATATGATGAAAGATAAATATGAGGTAACTTCCATATGCTCTTTCCTGTTTGTATATTTCAATTCTTGTTGACGCTCCTAGCCCCCGAGGACCGGTTTGTAATCTTCTTTCAAACCGGGACTTACTAATACCAATCTTAATGCTTTGAAATTCGCTGGTGTAGTCCCCAAGGGCCAGTTCAACTTAGTGTAGTTAAACCAGGACTTTAAGTAATTGAGATCGCCGCATTAGAATATATACGAGCAAATAGCCATTAGCCCCCAAGTGCCAAGTTGAATACTTGTATTGATCTTGGGACTTTGCAAGCAATTGAAAGATGAAGATCGAATATGCATTAGCCCCCAAGTGCCAAGTGCATCACTTGTTATGTGGTTGGTACTTCAATCCTTATACCGTTTTGCTGAATCATATAACTGTCTGCATGCAGGCTGAGCTGAAGACGAAAGAAAGCCAAGTCGCCGACCTCCAAGATAATCTGAAATCCCAACAAGCTGAAACCTCCAAAGCAAAAGAGGAATTAACCAGCGCTTTAAGCGCCATGGAACAGCTTAAGGAGAGCTTCAAGAAGAAGCGGGCGGATTGGGCCACTGAAAAATCCGCTTTAATCAAACGAGCAGAAGATGCCGAGGCTGCACTCAAACCGGTGGCGGATGAACTAACCAGCATAAAGCGGCACGTGCATGCCATGACCACTGCTATCTTTGGTAAGCCGGTTTGACTTCTGAACTGATTCTGCCGTCTTACAAAGCTGTCGGTTTGTTAACCCTTAATGATATTTCAGGGACACGCATTGGTCACTTGGGGTCAGATGTGCGGAAGAAATTGAAAGCCGCCTATACGTTGGTCGAACAACTGTACACTGGTGCACAATGGATCATCTGTACTGCATCCCACAACAAGCCGGCGCCCACCTTGATTTAGGACACTCTGATGAAACTGTCGGTGCTTCCTGCCCGGGTTGAAGAGCTAAAGAAATCTGCTGCTCGAACCGGTGCGATCAATGCCTTAATCCGGGCAAAAGCTTGGGTGCCGGACTTTGATCCTATTGAAGCGGCTCAGGGCTATCCTAGCTTGAAGGAAGACAGGTCAGAGTTTGGTGAAGCGGATCTGCGAGCAATAAACCGGGAGGTGCATCCGCTAGCTTGTCAATTGGCTGAGGAAGCAGACTTGTCTCATTATCAAGCCCAATATGACAATCAAAACAAGCGAATAGCTGCACCAATTCATGAAGCGGAAAATCTTATCCCTCCAATCTGTAAGCATACTTACGCTCCCGATATTGACCCGTCGTTGTTGATCCATGATGAAGCTGTTTTTCAAGCATTAATGGGAATCGACTGGGAACTGTTGATTTCCAGCCGCTGGGTAGAGAAACTGAAGCTGAAGCGGCGTAGGTGACCCACAACCATCAGGCCAGGCTGGTGACCAAGCTTGAACCGGAGGCCGGTTTAAAACTGCTTCTCCTTTGCGAAAAATAATGATCTTATTGTGGGCACTGTGTTGCCTTGTAATAGGCTAGCTGATACTTTTGATGTTGGTATGCCTTCATGCATAATCGCTGCCACTTGCTCTTCCTTTGGGTGATGAATTTTCCAAAGTACTTTCTGTAATAAAAAATCTTCAAGTGCCACCGCGGTTGTACCGTCAGGCGGAATATGATGTCTACATTCATCAAATCAAAACATCCGAAATTTTTAAGTATATGACCAAATTTTTGAGATACATAATACCTGCCATCGTTGAGCGTGAAGTTGGCTTGGCCAATCTTGAAGCGGAGTTTTATAAACCCACACTGTTGGAGGAGATAGCAGCTCCCATATATATATATATATATATATATATATATGACATCGGTTTACTATGTAAACCGTGCCGGGTTATGATAAACACCGTGTTACTCCATAAGATGATGTTAACAAAAAAGATCAAACCGAGCAAATAGTCTCCGGATTGAAATGAACCGTGTTCCGTCAATTGACAGTGTGAACCGGCTGAAAACTTTGTCGGTTTAAAAAACACAATAAAAAGAAAGAAATATCTTTCAAAGAAAAGTATGAAGCAAAGGCAATGACAAAACCATTTGCAAAAAAGATTTATTTGAGCTGATCAGATGGCGTTACCATGGCCGAACACGACCAAGTTCCCGATAGATGTAACTATGGTTCTAGTCAACCAGGTCCCCAAATGAAACTGTGGCATTTATGCCGATCAAGTGGCATGGCAATGGTTCGGGTTCGACCAAGCCCCCAAGTGATTCTGTGGCCTTAGGCCGATCAAGAGGCATGACTGGTTCAGACATGACCAAGTCCCCAAGTGATCTGGTGGCTCTCGCCTATCAAGAGGTATTGTATTGGTTCGGACACGACCAAACCCCCAAGTGATATAACATGATGCTTTTAAAAAGCTAACTCAAGGGGTAAACCGGAGGCCGCTTTAGAACAATTCTGTGTAACCACACATGATGTAAAAGAACAGATACCCCGCTTTAGCTGAGGTTCCGGTTTATTATATTTAATCATAATATATACATCATCGTAATATGTACATAAGTAGAGCCAATGGCTCAGGTATAGTAAGGCCGAAGATGAGCTATGTTCCATGGCCTATTGGTCTCCTCCTCTGATGTACGTGAGTCCTTATGCTCTCGAATATCGATCAGATAGTATGACCCGTTGTGCAGATTCTTGCTGACCACGAAAGGCCCCTCCCATGGTGGGGATAGCTTATGCATATCAGTCTGATCTTGGATGAGACGAAGCACCAAATCTCCTTCCTGAAAGGTTCTGGTTCTGACTCGGCGACTGTGATAACGACGAAGATCCTGTTGGTAAATCGCCGAGCGGGCAGCTGCTATGTCACGTTCTTCATCCAATAGGTCCAAAGCGTCTTGCCGTGCTGTCTCATTGTCCGCTTCAACATAAGCCGCCACATGGGGTGAATCACGACGGATATCACTGGGGAGAACTGCCTCCGCTCCGTAAACCATGAAGAACTGTGTGTATCCTGTTGATCTGTTGGGTGTAGTATTGATGCTCCATAACACAGATGGTAATTCTTCTACCCAACAACCCGGTGTTCTCTGCAAAGGAACCATAAGCCGGGGCTTGATGCCTTTCAAGATCTCTTGATTAGCCCTTTCTGCTTGACCATTAGACTGTGGATGTGCCACCGATGAAACGTCGAGCCGGATGTGCTCCCGTTCGCAGAACTCCTTCATGGCACCTTTGGACAAATTGGTACCATTATCTATGATGATACTATGTGGAAAGCCAAACCGGAAAATCACTTTTTTGATGAACTGAACCGCCGTGGCCGCATCACACTTGCTAACAGGTTCTGCTTCCACCCACTTTGTAAACTTGTCAACCGCCACCAGGAGGTGGGTCTTCTTATCTTTGGGCCTTTTGAAAGGCCCAACCATATCCAGCCCCCAAGTCGCAAACGGCCAAGTAATTGGAATCATTCTCAATTCTTGAGCCGGTACATGAGCACGCCTTGAAAACTTTTGGCAACCATCACATCGTCTGACCAGATCCTCCGCATCAGCATGAGCAGTTAACCAATAGAAGCCATGGTGAAACGCTTTAGCCACCAGAGATTTTGAACCGGCGTGGTGACCACAATCTCCTTCGTGGATCTCACGCAAAATTTCACGGCCTTCTTCAGGAGACACACAGCATTGAAATGCCCCTGACACACTGCAATGATGCAACTCACCGTTGATAATAGTCATGGACTTGGATCGCCGGATTATCTGTCGGGCCAGAGTCCCATCCTCTGGTAACTCGCCCCGGTTCTTGTACGCCAGGTAAGGAAGCGTCCAATCCGGAATAACGTGAAGAGCTGCCACCAATTGAGCCTCCGGATCAGGAATAGCCAAATCCGCTTCACCAGGGATCTTGACCGACGGGTTGTGCAGCACATCTAGAAAAACATTGGGTGGGACCGGTTTGCGCTGAGAGCCTAACTGGCTTAAAGCGTCCGCCGCTTCATTCTTCCGCCGGTCCACGTGGTCCACCTGATAGCCTTTAAAGTGACCTGCAACAATATCCACCTCACGACGATATGCTGCCATGAGTGGGTCCTTGGAATCCCAAGTGCCAGATACTTGCTGAGCCACAAGGTCTGAGTCACCGAAGCACTTAACTCGACTTAGATTCATCTCCTTAGCCATCCGGAGACCGTGGAGCAAGGCTTCATACTCAGCTGCATTGTTAGTACAAGGGAACATTAAGCGAAGAACGTAACAAAACTTATCACCTCGTGGGGAAGTTAATACGACTCCAGCCCCCGAGCCTTCCAATTGCTTGGATCCGTCAAAATGGATGGTCCAATATGTGTGATCCGGCTTTTCTTTAGGTGCTTGCATTTCCGTCCAATCATTGATGAAATCAACAAGTGCTTGAGACTTAACCGCCGTCCGAGGCACATACTTCAAACCATGCGGCCCAAGCTCTATATCCCACTTGGCAATCCGGCCAGTTGCTTCCCAGTTCTGGATGATATCCCCCAAAGGAGCAGAACTGACCACCGTAATTGGGTGCCCTTGGAAGTATTGTTTAAGCTTCTGGCTCGCCATAAAAATTCCATACACCAGCTTCTGCCAATGCGGATACCTTTGCTTGGACTCAATGAGTACCTCGCTGATATAATAGTCTGGACGTTGAACCGGATGCTCCTTACCTGCCTCCTTTTGCTCCACCACAATAGCCACGCTGACCGCCCGAGCATTAGCAGCAACATGTAGCAGTAACGGCTCCTTGTCAATGAGAGCGGCGAGCACAGGCGGATTGGCCAATTGCCGCTTTAAGTCCTCAAATGCTTCATCAGCAGCAGAACTCCAGACAAACTGATCCGTCTTCTTCAACATCTGATATAAAGGGATTGCCTTCTCACCAAGACGACTGATAAACCAGCTTAACGCGGCAATCCGGCCTGCCAGGCGTTGAACATAATTGATACACTTCGGTTTAGCCAGGGAGGTGATGGCTGTGATCTTCTCCGGATTAGCCTCAATTCCCCTATTGGACACCAGAAAACCCAATAACTTGCCCGCCGGTACACCAAAGATGCACTTGTCCGGATTAAGCATCATCTTGCATGTCCTCAGGTTATCAAAGGTTTCCTTCAAATCATCAATCAGAGTCTCCTTCTCCCTGGATTTAACCACGATATCATCCACGTAAGCATGTACATTACGGCCAATCTGTTTGTGAAGACAATTTTGCACACACCGTTGATAAGTTGCCTGGGCACTCTTGAGCCCAAAGGGCATAGGCACATAGCAGAAGGCTCCAAAGGGAGTTGAACGCCGTCTTCTCCTGGTCCTTAACAGCCATTTTGATCTGATGATAGCCAGAATATGCATCCAAAAAACTTAAACGTCACAACCCGTTGTAGCATCAATAATTTGATCAATACGGGGGAGGGCAAAATGATCTGCTGGACAAGCCTTATTAAGATCTGTGTAATCCACACACATGCGCCAGGTGCCGTTTTCTTAAGGACCAGCACCGGATTGGCAAGCCACTCAGGGTGAAAAACTTCAATAATAAAGCCAGCTGCTAAGAGCCTGGCTACCTCTTCTCCAATTGCCTTGCGTCTTTCTTCGTTAAACCGGCGGAGGAACTGTTTCACCAGTTTGTATTTAGGATCCACATTAAGGGTGTGCTCAGCGAGTTGCCTCGGTACACCTGGCATGTCAGAGGGCTTCCATGCAAAAATGTCCCGATTCTCAGGATGAACTCGATGAGCGCGCTTTCCTATTTCGGATCCAAGTTGGCACTGATGCTGAACTGCTTGGACGAATCGCCAGGTACAAAGTCAACAAGCTTAGTTTCTGCTGCCGATTTGAACTTCAGGGCCGGATCATGCTCCGTAGTTGGCTTCTTTAATGGAGTCATGTTCGCCAGATCAACATTGTCCTTATAATACTTCAGCTCCTCGGTGGCACAAACTGACTCTGCATAGGCCGCATCTCCTTCCTCGCACTCCAAAGCGATTTTGCGGCTTCCGTGAACCGTTATTGTCCCCTTGTGACCCGGCATCTTGAGCTGCAAATACACATAACAGGGTCGTGCCATAAACTTGGCGTAGGCCGGTCGCCCAAACAGGGCGTGATATGGACTTTGGATTTTCACCACTTCAAACGTCAATGTCTCCGACCTAGAATCATGATCATCCCCAAAGGCCACTTCCAGAGCTATCTTACCAACAGGATATGCTGATTTGCCAGGTACTACACCGTGGAACACCGTATTAGACGGTTTGAGATTTTTATCTGTTAGTCCCATACGACGGAAGGTCTCATAGTACAAGATATTAATGCTGCTCCCTCCATCCATGAGCACTTTGGTGAACTTGTAACCTCCCACTTGAGGCGCCACCACCAGAGCCAACTGACCCGGATTATCAACCTGGGAAGGGCGATCCTCTCTGCTCCATATGATTGGCTGTTCAGACCAGCGTAGATAACAGGGTATGGCCGGTTCAACAGAGTTGACTGCCCGCCTCTGAACCTTCCGGTCTCGCTTGTCCAAGCTAGTGGTGAAGACATGGTACTACCCACTACTCAACTGCTTTGGGTTGCTTTGGTAACCTGACTGTTGCTGCTGTTGGTTGTAACCACCCTGGTTGTTCTGACTATTTTGATTTTTATGTCCGCCCGGATTAACATTAAATCCTGAACTAGAATTTCCTCCACCGTAACCCGGCCCGGACCCTGAGCCACCGCCAGAGCCGTGATCATACCGGAAAGCATTAGAATTCTTGAACTCCTGCATAATGAAGCAATCCTTCCAAAGGTGGTTTGCTGGCGCCTCCTTCGTCCCATGTCTTGGACAGGGCTGGCTCAGTAGATAGTTTAGACGGTCTGGGTTAGGGTTGGGTGCCCCATTGCGATTTTTCGGTTTACCCTTGCGTCACTGGCCATTGTCCTGCATGTTGGTATTAGCCACAAAGTCCATGTTACCATCCGCTTTACGCTTGCCTCCACCACCATTGCCTGCCCAGTGATGCTGCTGATCTTTGGAGTTGCTGTTCCTCTTTCCCTTCCCTGCCTTGTCATCATCAGATTCGGGATCCTTGGTACTATCAGAATCAGCATACTTTACCAAAGCAGCCATGAGGGTCCCCATGTCAGTGCAATGGCGCTTCATCCGTCCCAACTTCAGTTTTAGGGGCCCAAACCGGTAGTTGCCTTCTAGGGTTAAGACAACGGTGTCAGCGTTGATGCGGTCTGATGAATGCAACACTCGTGAAACCCGGCACACCCAATGAGTCATCGATTCTCCTTCCTCCTGGACGCAGGCAGCTAAGTCCACTATCGACATAGGCTGTTTACATGTATCCTTGAAATTGCTGATAAACCGGGCTCGTAATTGGGCCCATGAACTGATAGAATTAGCCGGCAAGCTTTTTAACCAAGTATGGGCCGTTCCTTCAAGCATCATGGTGAAGTATTTCACACACGCCGCGTCATCCACATCAAGCATCTCCATGGCCATCTCATAGCTCTCCACCCATGTCTCTGGAGGTTGATCCGCCGTGTAATTTGGTACTTTGTGCGGGCCTTTGAAATCCTTGGGCAGGTGCACATTGCGTAAAGCGGGGACAAGACAAGGCACCCCCAAAGAACTAGAAGTAACACCAGGTTCAATCGAGATAGTTGGACGAATCGGCGTGAGCTGTCGAGCCTGATGCTGTGCGGCTAACTCGGCCTCCCTGCGCGCTCGGGCCCGGTCCACCACTTCCTGAGCGTTATCAGCACCACCCGCCGGGTTTTTGCCACGGGGTGCTCCATGTCGTTCATTACTCGACACTGCCGGTTCATCCATATGTCTGCTATAGCTCCGGCTTGGACGGGGGGTTGAGTGGATCCGGTTGCGGCTGTATGAGTATGCTTCCTGTTGGTCCAAAGCTGTCCTCAGAAGCTCCTTGACCCGTTGCGTTTCTACTGCCTGTGGCGAGTCACCTTCAATTGGAATGGCCTCCAGCCATGCAGCAGTGGCGACGAGATTGTCCATTGGGTTGGAGTAGTGACCCGGAGGTGTTAAAACAGCCTGAGGTATAACGGTGTTTTGATGAGGCGGGTCCATTCGACGAGGCTGAACCGGTGCACCGGTCCCAGGAGCTTCCGCCCGGTTTCCCTCCAGCGGATTACCGGCTCCTGCTCCCGGGGTGTTGAAAAGGTCTCTGGCCTCGAAAACTGGAGGCAAATGGGATCGGTACTTCCTCCTCATGACTTCATGCGACGTGCTCTGGTCCAGCATGAGCCTGTAGGCTTGTGCGTCTAGAGCGGCCCGCTCTGTGGCCATCCTGGTGTCCTCAGCTGCCAGATCCGCCTTGGCCTGGGTGATCTGTTTCTTTACTTTTGCAAACTCCGCGTTGTGGACGTCCTGATCCGCCGGATTAGCTTCCGCCATAAGCACAGCCAATGCATCCAATAGCTCTGATAGAACTTGAGCCGGCGGGCGCATAGGGCCTCCTACCCCGGCAGCCGTCGCCGCTGCTGAACCGGAGGTTGTTGCCGCAGCGGTCGAAGAATGAAGCGCTGCTTGTGTGCCGGCCATGAATATTCCGACTCGGTTGGGCAGATTAGAGGGGTCCGGAATACTGTCGCCATCGGAACAGCCCCAATCTAGCCATCTTGTAGCTGATAAAGAGATTTGGTCTCCCCGGTCGATGACTCGTCATCGGAACAAACGACGGTCTCGCTGTGAGATTCCGATCCATCCTCATAACTTCCTCCATGAATGACTCCCACGAAGGCACGCTTCATGGCCGGTTTAACTCGGGCAGATCGCGCACGCTGAGCCGTCTCGACGAGGTCGGTGCAGATGTCCAGCTCAGGGCCCGGTTCACCGATCTTGCCAATGAAAACGTGAATGCCACCAAAGGGGACCCGGTACCCGTACTCAACTGAGCCGGCCTCGGGGCCCCAGCCTGCGTCATCGATGTAGAGCTTGCCGCGACGACTCTTAGTCATCCGGCCTACAACGTAGCCCTCGAGTCCTTCAAAGCGGCCCTCCAAGAACCTGAAACCATCGTGCAATAGCCCCACGGTGGACGCCAACTGTCGTGGTTTTGTCATGGCAGATGTCCTAGAGAAAGGACTTAGTCGTGGAGCCATCATGACGGGTTAGCTTGAAGGGGTTAAAGTGGACACAGGGACGCAAGAGAGTTTATACTAGTTCGGCCCCTTCGATGAAGGTAAAAGCCTACGTCTAGTTGTGATGGAATTGATGGGGTTTTGATGACTAGGGAGCAAACAAGCTTCGCCTATGTCTCGAGTTGTTGTCTGTTGTTCCTGAACCGCCGCCGGGTCGTCCCCTTATATACACGGGTGACGCCCGTCGGTTCACAGAGTCCCAATACCGGCTCATAGATGTGTCCGGTTTGATCTCTACTTATTCCTAACTTATAATACAAGTTAACTACTAACGCCGGTTTACGGCTACATGCCTTGAACCGACCATGGGCCTTGAGCCCTCATCTGCCTTCTTGGGCTTTAACATACTTAACTACTGACGAAGTTAATCCAACCCAGACAGGCCGGTTTACGCCCAGTAGTAATATCCCCAACAATCGGTATGTTACTTGCCCGAGATTCGAACGTCGGTATCTCCATACCTAGTTCAATCTCGTTACCGGCAAGTCTCTTTACTCGTTCCGTAATGCATCATCCCATAACTAACTCATTAGTCACATTGCTTGCAAGGCTTGTAGTGATGTGCATTATCGAGAGGGCCCAGAGATACCTCTCCGACAATCGGAGTGACAAATCCTAATCTCGATCTATGCCAACTCAACAAGTACCATCGGAGACACCTGTAGAGAACCTTTATAATCACCCAGTTACGTTGTGACGTTTGGTAGCACACAAAGTGTTCCTCCGGTAATCGGGAGTTGCATAATCTCATAGTCATAGGAACATGTATAAGTCATGAAGAAAGCAATAGCAGTAAACTAAAACGATCAAATGCTAAGCTAACGGAATGGGTCAAGTCAATCACATCGTTCTCCTAATGATGTGATCTCGTTTATCAAATGACAACTCATGTCTATGGTTAGGAAACATAACCATCTTTGATCAACGAGCTAGTCAAGTAGAGGCATACTAGTGACACTATGTTTGTCTATGTATTCACACATGTATTATGTTTCCGGTTAATACAATTCTAGCATGAATAATAAACATTTATCATGATATGAGGAAATAAATAATAACTTTATTATTGCCTCTAGGACATATTTTCTTCACAATGCTCTATGGCCTCCCGTTGATCTTCGTTTTGCTACTGCTATACTCTCTCCATTTCAGAATATAAGGTGTATTTACTTCCGTGCAAGTCAATCCTTTGAATGTTTGATAAGATTATAGAATAATATAACAACATCTCCAATACGTAATAGATAAAATATGAAACTTTTTTTCATGATGGATCAATTGATATAAATTCCATATTGTGTATATTGATATATTTTTCTATTTGGTCAAACATACACTCCTTTGGCTTTTCAAAAAACAAATACACCTTATATAAAGAAACGGGGGGAGTATTATGCAGTGCATGTAAATTCAAATTCTTTTTTGTCAGTGCACAATCATATGAATTGTCACATGTACAACCTTTTTATTTCTTCTTCTGATGTGCATACATGGCTTGAAGGATTATCATACACTCATCAATATTGCACCACAAATCAAACTTGCGATTTCATTAACCTTGTAATATTTATCTTATTATTACATTCCTTAGATTTTAGGGAAGGATAATTTACATTTTTTTTCTTTCACAAACAAGATGCATGGATACTTATTCCCCCGTTGCAACGTACGAGCATGCTTTAGAGCATTTGGTAGAGTTTTTCTTATACTTTAATATAATTTTAGTATTTGTGTCAAAATAATTCTATACAGGCTGGCATGCAACAATGATAAATAAGGAAAATAATTAACTATTGTTTATTATATGGTAATTCTAACTGGCGAACATTTGCTAGGAAGGAATTCCCAGCAAACACCAGTTTTAGGAATGAACTGTCTTTTGTAAGACATTGTCATGATAAGTATGAAGAAATTGCCACATTCTTCAACTAAAATTGGCACCAAAGAGAACGAAGTGTGGTTCAGTTGGCAAGGCGCGGGAGTTCGCAGCCAGTCCACCAGTGTCTTGGCTCGAGTGATTGATGCTCACGGAGTTTTCTTCTATAAAAAAATGCCAATAGGCTAGTCTAACCCGGGTTAGTCTTCAAGAAAAAAGTTGACAACAAAATCATTCACAATTGTCATACTGCCGGGCGAAGCGAACGTTCGTCAGCTAAGAAACGATAAAAACCTACCGTAAGGAAGTTATATTGAAATTTGGTATATGATCAATCTCGTCAATTTGCTGCCGGAAACTGCTCCTTGCAAAGGCCCGCCTACTTTGTTAGCAAAACTGTATATAAAACTCGAAACAGGACAAGATCGATCGAAGCCTATATACACAAAAAGCACGATGCAGCCCCTCGCCGCGATACTCTCGCCTCCGTCCTCCTCGCCGCCGCTGCCATGGCCGACCCCGGGCCCTCCCCTGCCACTGCCATCATCGACGCGACATGCTCCGTCTTCGCAAAGACCAGCGCCTACCCCAGCCACGACTACTGCGTGGACGTGCTCTCCACCTCGGACCCGGCCTCCGCGGCCTCCGCCAAGGACGAGCGCGACCTCGCCATCATCGCCGCCAACGCCACCGCGCGCAACGTCACGCGTACAGTCGGCCTCATCGACGACCTGTCCCACGAGCTCGCGAGATGCTCGGAGTCCTACGCGCGCGACATGGGCGGCAAGGTCGCCAGCGCCCTCGGCGACCTCGTCGCCGGGCGCAAGCCGGGGGACAAGCTCCTGGACGCGTACAACCTCGGCCCTTCCAACTGCACCCTCGCCGTGATGCTCAGGTGGGGCTATTCCAAGGATCTTCTGGCGCACGAGAACTCGGCCAACGCGGCCCTGGTCCTGCTCGCCAGGAACATCGCGAGGCTGGTGCCCAACTCGAACAGGACGGCCTCGCCCGCCGCCATCATGAACGCGACGTGCTCCTCTTTGTTATACAACATGTACCCCGGCTACGACTACTGCGTCGGCGTGCTCTCCTCCTCCGACCCGGCGGCGGCCGCCTCCGCAAGGAGCAGGCGCGATCTCGCCATCATCGCCGCCAACGCCACCGCGCACAACATCACGTCCACGGTCAAGCTCATCGGAGGCCTGCTATCCGACCTCGCCGAGTGCAAGGTTTCCTACCGCCGTATGGGCAGCGCCGTGGACGGCGCTCTGGGAGACCTCGTCGCAGGACATGATGCCCCCGCCGGAGCCGCCAGCAAGCTGGGCGACGCCGCGGGCGACGCGCTCAGCTGTGACATGGCGATGTCGAGGAGGAGGGGCGCCGCCAAGAACGTCCTGCACCAGGAGAACTGGCAGAACTTCGTGGCCGCACGCTTCGCTAGTAACATCGCCTTCCTAGAGTAGAAGTGAAGGTTAGTAACACCGCCAAATGACAAGGGAACATCACTCACGTGGCAATCCACTGTAAGCCGTCACCTATGACATGGCGCCTCGTCATCAGTCGCCAGTTGTTTGTCATAATCCGTACCTTTTTTTTACGTTTGTTTCGTGGACGTTAATGAGTCCTTCATGCTGGTAGAGGTAGAGCCTCGTGTCTGTGGTGGGTTCTGTTCTCGCCGTGAAGTCTGACCGGCATGCACGCAGTCTCTGTCTGTCATGGCCCACCAACACCCCAGATGGTTTATTCCCGCGAATATGCTCCCATGCTTTCGTTATCTCTGGCATCATTTCAAGCATATACGGATATGCCTACATTAGTCTTCGCATCTCTCGTCTTCCAGCCCTGGCTAGGCTCCGTGTGTTTCTTCCCTTCTCGTCTCTCTCGCCACTCTCAATCGTATATCTCTAGTTCATGCAGCTCTGAACTTGTTTTGCTGGTTGTCATCTAACCATCGTTCAGTCTGCCGTCTGTAAGCTTGGTGCATGGATGGATGCCTGGGTCTGGGTGCATGGCGATTGCGCCGACAGACAGACGGTGGTGATGGTTAGATGACCATCAGCAAACATGTTCATGAGGCATGCGTACTGAGCTCGCCATGTTTGCTCAGCGATCTTGGATGGTTGATGCGTGCCGATCGACATGGATTGCATGACGCCGATGCAGGTCAGGTTTCATGCATCTTATGCTTATCTCATCCGCCTGCTCGTCGCGAGGGTAAATAGGATGATTCTTCGTCATTTCCTCATTATGGAATGGATGGACCAGGTAGGTGAATTCATACATGTTTGATTAATGATTCGGTTTGTGTCGCTGTGCGCATTGAACGCAGGAATTTTTATATGATTCAGTTCCTCACTTGCCGAAACATCAAAATTCCTGGGTCGCGATGAGTTCGACCTACAAATTATTGGCACAAGAGAATCTCAAGCTTTTTTCAGTCACCATTGGGGGAGAGGATTTTCCACCTGAATATATTAAGTATCATGGTCGTGCTGGAGCGCAAGGAGAGGTATTGCTGCCAAGACATGGCGACAACCTTTAGAGTAGGTTCCTTGAATTCATATAGGCCCAAAGTTCAAATTCCGCATCAAGGTTTGAGATAGTTAGAGCATTACTAGTAGAGCCCTCAAACCTTCAAACCCCTAAAAATAACTGCTTTTTTACAGTTTTCGTCGAAAAAAAGCCGTAGACTAGAACCCCTTAACCCTCAAATTTTTTTAAAGTCCAACCCTCAAACCCTTTCCCAATCTTTAAAAGTAAGAGGTGGGGAGCAAAACCTACCCCAACCCTCATTTGGCGGTTATCCTCGCGTGGGAGGGAAAAAATCCTCCCAACTCCCGCGCCCACGCCCGCGACCGCCGCTGCTAGTCGCCTCCGTCGCCGGCGGCCGCCCCGTCGACCTCCCACACGCAATGACAATGTCGTTCATGAGGAATATTCCGTTATAAGGGTTGGGTTTGAGGGTTCTAATCTTTGCCCCTATTTTTCAACCCGTAAAAGTGCATAAAAAGATCATTTTTGGACCCTTAAAACGGTAGTGAGGGTTTGAGGGTTCTACTAGTAATGCTCTTACAAAGGAGCCGCATGAGACATCACGGAGCATCTTTGCGTTCATGGAATGTCAAAATTTCCAATGGATTGATAGGGAAATCGATACCCAGATGCCGTTGTCACGGCCATTTAGGTTTGCGGTGTCCCAAATATGCCAGACAGAGTTGGAGCTCGTGTTGCCAAAGTCAATCCATACAAGATTGGCAGCCAGGCATTGCAACGAAGGCACATTTTCTTAGCATGGTGTGCTTGTGAAAAAGGTTTGCCTGAAGTCATGGAAGAGCAATCTTGGTGACACATATTGAAAATGAATATTTCAGATTGGGCGAATTTGTAGGATTTGAACCTTGTACGTAATTTTCCTAGAAGCCTTTGGAATAAGGGAATGCCACCTTCAGAATCCTATAAAGCTCATGTGGGATGACACATTATATACGGATTTTTTCGGAGTGAATTGCAAAACACAACCACATTTGGGGCATCGTTTGCGGAAAACCACCAGGTCACTAATCTTTTGCAAAAAATCACCGCGGATTCAGTAAACATTTTGCAAATAGCACTGATCAGGTGATTTAGCTCATTTGATCACTTTCTGACAAGTGAAATCAGATTGTAAGGAGCTGACTTGGCAAAGTTTTGACAGACACACCCCTGAATTGTAAAAAGAAAAAGCAATCAGACCCTCCTCCCCCCTGCCTCGATCCTGTATGGATCGGAGAGGCCCCGAGCTGCGCAACCCCCGTGCCACTCGACTCCACCCCGTGCGTCCTCTACCCCGCCGGCGAGCCACCGCGTTGCGGCCCTCTTTCTCCTTACCCACTGCTCCCTCGGCCACCTCACCCAACCCATCGGCGCCGCCCTAACTTGCTGGGGCCTGGCCCTTCTTCTTGCTGTAATCAGCATCGTCGTCATCTCCTTCCTTGTCGGCGGCAGGGGCGGGGGCGGGCGCGGCGGCGGAGTGCAGGGATGAGACGGCGCCGACGAGTGCGCGGAGGAGGGGGCCATGGTGGGAGGAATGGAGCTGGGACGTCTCGGTGGGCACGGGAGGGGATGCCACCAGCGCCTTGTCCTCGTCGTGGGACCCCACAGATGGGGCTATGGAAGGGGAGGTGGATCCGTTGGCGTCGGGGCGGAGGAGCAGGGACGCGGTGGGCGCGCCGGGCGACGGGGGCTGCGATATGGGGCTCTGCACGGTGCAGAGCGGCGGCGTGACCACCGCAAGGAGGAGGAGGATGCTGTCGTGGAGCCCCCGTCCAAGAGAGCCACGCCCAGCCCCTGGTGGTGGTGCACCACACAACATCCCCAACTGCTTCTGGCACGGCGTCGAGCCAGGGAGGAGCGGCGCCGAGCTACTGCCGCTGCTTGCACGACATCAAGCAGCCACAGGGCCGAGCACTCCCGTCGCCACCGAGATGAGGGTGCAACTGCTGCCCTTCTCTAGTGAGGATGTCGTCGCCGGAGCGGGTGGAGCGGCCTGCTACCTCTTGAGCACTGCGTTGGTTTTCACCGAAGAGGAAGGGATGATGCAGCAAAGTAGCGTAAGTATTTCCCTCAGTTTTTGAGAACCAAGGTATAAATCCAGTAGGAGGCTACGCGCGAGTCCCTTGCACCTGCACAAAACAAATAAATCCTCGCAACCAACACAAATAGGGGTTGTCAATCCCTACAAGGCCACTTACGAGAGTGAGATCTGATAGATATGATAAGATAATATTTTTGGTATTTTTATGATAAAGATGCAAAGTAAAATAAAGGCAAAGTAAAAAGTAAAGGAAATAACTAAGTAGTAGGAGATTAATATGATGAAGATAGACCCGGGGGCCATAGGTTTCACTAGTGGCTTCTCTCAAAAGCATAAGTATTCTATGGTGGGTGAACAAATTACTGTTGAGCAATTGACAGAATTGAGCATAATTATGAGAATATCTAGGTATGATCATGTATATAGGCATCACGTCCGAGACAAGTAGACCGACTCCTGCCTGCATCTACTACTATTACTCCACTCATCGACTGCTATCCAGCATGCATCTAGAGTATTAAGTTAAAAACAGAGTAACGCCTTAAGCAAGATGACATGATGTAGAGGGATAAACTCATGCAATATGATGAAAACCCCATCTTGTTATCCTCGATGGCAACAATACAATACGTGCCTTGCTGCCCCTACTGTCACTGGAAAAGGACACCGCAAGATTGAACCCAAAACTAAGCACTTCTCCCATTGTAAGAAAGATCAATCTAGTAGGCCAAACCAAACTGATAATTCAAAGAGACTTGCAAATATAACCAATCATACATAAAAGAATTTAGAGAAGATTCAAATATTGTTCATAGATAGACTTGATCATAAACCCACAATTCATCGGTCTCAACAAACACACCGCAAAAAGAAGATTACATCGAATAGTTCTCCACAAGAGATGGGGAGAACATTGTATTGAGATCCAAAAAGAGAGAAGAAGCCATCTAGCTAATAACTATGGACCCGTAGGTCTGAGGTAAACTACTCACACTTCATCGGAGGGGCTATGGTGTTGATGTAGAAGCCCTCTGTGATCGATGCCCCCTCCGGCGGAGCTCCGGAACAGGCCCCAAGATGGGATCTCGTGGATACAAAAAGTTGCGGCGGTGAAATTAGGTTTTTGGCTCCGTATCTGATCGTTTGGGGTACGTAGGTATATATATAGGAGGAAGGAGTACGTCGGTGGAGCAACAGGTGGCCCACGAGGGTGGAGGGCGCGCCTGGGGGGGGGGGGTAGGCGTGCCTGAAAGGATCGAGAAGAGGTGTCTAGAGGGGGGGTGATTAGGCACTAAGTGCCAAAAGTTGCAGTTTTTAATATTCTTAAGTTTAAGTGGAGTTTAAGCACAAGTTTAACAAACACAATATATATCAAGCAAGCATGCAATGAGTATGAGCAGCGGAAAGTAAAGCATGCAACTTGCAAGAATGTAAAGAGAAGGGTTTGGAGTATTCAAACGCAATTGGAGACACGGATGTTTTTGTCGTGGTTCTGATAGGTGGTGCTATCGTACATGCACGTTGATGGAGACTTCAACCCACGGAGGGTAACGGTTGCGCGAGTCCACGGAGGGCTACACCCACGAAGGGTCCACGAAGAAGAAACCTTGTCTATTCCATCACGGCCATCACCCACGAAGGACTTGCCTCACTAGCGGTAGATCTTCATGAAATAGGCGATCTCCTTGCCCTTACAAACTCCTTGGTTCAACTCCACAATCTTGTCGGAGGCTCCCAAGTGACACCTAGCCAATCTAGGAGACACCACTCTCCAAGAAGTAACAAATGGTGTGTTGATGATGAACTCCTTGCTCTTGTGCTTCAAACGATAGTCTCCCCAACACTCAACTCTCTCTCACAGGATTTGGATTTGGTGGAAAGAAGATTTGAGTGGAAAGCAACTTGGGGAAGGCTAGAGATCAAGATTCATATGGTTGGAATGGAATATCTTGACCTCAACACAAGTGTAGGTGGTTCTCTCTCAAAAAATGTGTATTGGAAGTGTAGGTATGTTCTGATGGCTCTCTCCACGAATGAAGAGTGGGTGGAGGGGTATATATAGCCTCCACACAAAATCTAACCGTTACACACAATTTGCCAAACTCGGTGGGACCAAATGATTAAACTCGGTCGGACCGATTCAGCAAACCTGGTGACCGTTAGGATTTTCGGTGGGACTGAGATGCAACTCGGTAGGACCGATATGGTTAGGGTTAGGGCATAACGTAATCTCGGTGTGACCGATTACACAAACTCGGTGGGACCGATTTTGGTAATAAGCTAACCAGAGAGTTGGTCAGGCAAACTCGGTGAGACCGATTACACAAACTCGGTGGGACCGATTTTGGTAATAAGCTAACCAGAGAGTTTGCATTGTAATCTCGGTAGTACCGATTGCTCATCTCGGTTTGACCGAAACGTTACAAAGGGAAACAGAGAGATTACAATCCCATCTCGGTGAGACCGAGATCCCTATTGGTGAAACCGATTTGCTAGGGTTTGTGGCAGTGGCTATGACATCTGAAACTCGGTGGCGCCGGATAGATAGAATCGGTGGGGCCGAGTTTGACTTTTGGTTTAGGTTATATGTGGATGTGGGAAGGTAGTTGAGGGTTTTGGAGCATATCACTAAGCACTTTGAGCAAGCAAGCCATTAAGCAACACCTCATCCCCTCTTGATAGTATTGGCTTTTTCTATAGACTCAATGTGATCTTGGATCACTAAAATAGAAAATGTAGAGTCTTGATCTTGAAGCTTGAGCCAATCCTTTGTCCTTAGCATCTTGAAGGGGTTCCACATCCTCCAGTCCATGCCACTCCATTGTTGAACTTATCTGAAACATACTAGGTAAAAGTGTTAGTCCAACAAGAGATATGTTGACATTAATTACCAAAACCACCCAGGGAGCACTTGTGCTTTCAATCTCCCCCTTTTTGGTAATTGATGACAACATACATCAAAGCTTTAGATAAAGATATAGAGAATAGCAAGTAAAGCTTTGGAAAGACATGTAACATGCATTGGCTCCTCCTACATGTATGCAATCATGTGAATATTGAATATAGGAGCATGTGAATGCATAAACATGACAGAGTAAGCAATGTGTTACATGTATCTTGGCTATATGCATCAGAGCAAATGATGTGAATGTGAGAAATGTACCTTCATGCTCATGAGTCCTTCTTGCAAACATTATGTTCATCAGCAAGAACTTCTCATTCACATGACTGTGATGCATATACTTACCTTGTGGTCTTGAGTTGCCTTAGGATGGGATGAACCTGCGCAAACAAGGTTAAATAACACAGATACACCTACTGACAAGAGCAAGCAAAACAAACCACAAGAGAACCAAGACTGGGATGACATGTAGAGTGAGTACTAAGTACCACATTGGATATATACATGTCCCCAAAGGTAAATATATGCAATAAAATCAGAGATTTCCTTCCCTTAGATGCCTTGCTCCCCCTGAATCTGCATGCGATATTGGGAGAAGATAGGGAACAGAAAATCAGAGCAACAAAAAAAGGAAACAACAGAGCTTGAGCTAAAGCAAGCAACCAAACATGTATTTCCCCTCTTAAAAACATGTGACATCTCTCCTCTTGAACACCAAGCATCTGGGGTATTTGATGATATTACTTTCTCCTAGTTAAGAAACTCTCTCCCCTTAAGTATTCTCTCTTTCTCCCCCTATAGGAAGGATTAAGCTTTGATGTGATCTCTCTCTCCCCCTTTGACATCAATTTCCAAGAAGGGCTCTTCTGGACATGTGATACAAATGGGTTGGTCCTTGAGTCACAGAGCAAAGCAGCATGCCTAACATGATGCTGGTAGAGGATAAGAATCATTGAGTGGAGCTGGAGCAAACAGAAATCAGGAATAAGTGGCAAGTTGGTTTTCCTGTGATGGAATCGGTGACTCTGAGTTGTGTGCTTCGGTTGCACCGAAAGATTTTGGTTGGGCCGAAGAGAACAAACCAGTGTGACCGAGTTCATTAGAGTGAAACCACTTGTCACCTCAGCTCACTAGACAAGTAAGATCTCACAAGGATATGCAAGGAATTTACTGGAAGATTTGCAATGAATTGGATGCAGAAAATGCAGAACAAAAAGGAAAGAAAAGAAACTAGAAATGGTCGGTGACAAAGTCACCTATGTTAGAGTATATTGACTTAGGAGTCAAGTGAGAGCACTTGATCATAGGTCATACTCATCGTTTAAGCTCAAAATGGGGTTACCATTTTTTGTTTAAGCCTTTTGATGTACTCACATCTTGTCGAGTTGCTTTGACTCATGACTTGGAGTAAAGCTTCTCTAAGATGGAATAACATACCTTGGGTGGTGGTGTTGATCTTGCTCATGTAGTTGAACTTGTGTGGGTTGCTCAAGGTTGATGTAGTTCATCAAGGGTTGGGAGCACCACTTGGAGTTTGATTTCATCTACCTACATGGGTTAGCTTTGCAAGGAAGAGCACTTGTGTATCCAAAATGACAATCGTGAGACTCAACATAGAATTTTCCAAGGGATATGTTTGAATGGTTTTGTGCTTCCTTGTCTTCAACCACCATTGTGTAGAGACTTGGTGATGTAGAAATTTCTCAAGATGTGAGTGTGTGGCAATCTCATAGATTTAGATTCATCTAAGTACCTACACGGGTTAGATACCATGCAAGGTACAAATATATCCAAGACATATGAATAGCATCATAAGAGAAATATCGAGGATTAGTCATAGGCTCATGCCCCGCATGTATAAAATGGAGTTCCTACTCCAAGTTTGAAGCATCAATGATATTCAATTCACCTCTCAACCTGCAAAACATTTTCTCATCAAGTGGTTTAGTGAATATATCCGCCAATTGCTTATCGGTGCGAACATGCTTAAGGTTAATGTCCCCTTTTGCAACATGATCTCGAATGAAATGATGACGAACTTCAATATGCTTAGTTCGAGAATGTTGCACGGGATTGTGAGCAATCTTAATAGTACTTTCATTGTCACATAGCAATGGAACATGTTTCACATATATCCCATAATCTTTAAGAGTTTGGGTCGTCCAAAGTAATTGAGCACAACATGAACCAGCAACAATGTATTCCGCTTCGGCGGTGGATAAGGATACCGAGTTTTGTTTCTTGGAAGACCAAGACACAAGAGATCTACCAAGGAATTGACAAGTACCCGAAGTGGATTTTCTATCAACCTTGTCTCCGGCATAGTCCGAATCAGAGTAGCCAACAAGATCAAAAGAGGACCTCTTAGGATACCAAATGCCAAAATTTGGTGTATGAATTAGGTATCTCACTATCCTTTTCACAGCCTTAAGATGACACTCTTTAGGAGCAGCTTGATATCGTGCACACATGCACACACTTAGCATAATATCGGGACGAGAGGCACATAGATATAACAATGAACCAATCATAGAGCGATAAACCTTTTGATCAACCGGTTCACCATCTTTGGTCAAATCAAGATGTCCACTAGTAGGCATGGGTGTAGTCATACCTTTGCATTCTTGCATATTGAACTTCTTGAATAAGTCCTTGGTGTACTTCGTTTGAGAGACAAAGGTACCTTCCTTAGTTTGCTTGATTTGCAAACCGAGAAAGAATTTGAGTTCACTCATCATAGACATCTCAAACTTCTCCGACATTAGCTTTCCAAACTTCTCACTAAAATGAGGGTTAGTTGAACCAAATATGATATCATCAACATAAATTTGGCACACAAATAGTTGGCCATTAAACCTTTTAGTAAAAAGAGTAGAATCAATTTTACCAATTTCAAAGCCTTTTTCAATAAGGAACTTGGTCAAGCATTTATACCATGCTCTAGGAGCTTGTTTAAGACCATAAAGGGCTTTGTGAAGTTTGTAAACATGATTAGGTTTCTTAGGATTGACGAAGCTGGGAGGTTGCTTAACATAAACTTCCTCCTCGATTTTGCCATTTAGAAAAGCACTTTTAATGTCCATTTGCTACAAGGTGATATTATGGTGATTAGCATAAGCAAGTAAGATGCGAATGGACTCAAGTCTAGCAACGGGAGCATAAGTCTCACCATAGTCCATACCTTCAACTTGTGTGTAGCCTTGGGCGACGAGACATGCTTTGTTGTGAACCACTTGTCCATCTTCATCTTGCTTGTTGCGAAACACCCATTTGGTACCAATGATGTTGTGGTTGTTGTCGGGCTTCTCGACCAATGTCCACACTTGATTTCTCTCAAAGTTGTGTAGCTCTTCATGCATAGCGTTTATCCAATCCGGATCCTCCAATGCTTCTTCAACCTTCATAGGTTCAATGCTAGAGATGAATGAGTAATGTTCACAAAAGTTAGCTAAAAGAGTTTTAGAGCGAGTGATTCTCCCGGTTTGGATATCATTGTACATTTTCTCGACGGGATGATCCTTAGCAATTCTTGCTCGAACTCGTGAAAGCTTTTGCTTGGGTCGGGGTGGAACATCCTCTTCATCTTGTGCTTCTTCTTGGCCTTCTTCATTGTTGACGTTGTCGTTCTCTTGTCGTGGTGGAGAAAGAGGTTGTTGATGTTCATCTTGGTGCGCTTCCTCGTTTTCTTCATCTTAGCGTGTCCCACTTGTGGATGCTTCTGTATCAACTCTTGGTTCACCTTGTCGTGAGGTAGAAGCTTCCACTTGGACGGACGAGGTACTCTCCTTCACTTCCGTTGGACGAATCTTGCCAATGGACAAGTCTTGAATTGCTTCCGAAGGGTCTTTGTCTCCTACATCAATTGGCAATTGCTCTACTTGCGAGCCGTTAGATTCATCAAACTTCACATCTACCGTCTCTTCAACCTTTCGGGTGAAATTGTTGTAGACGGTAAGTGTGAGAGTTTGAGCCATAACCAAGTAGGAAACCTTCATGAGATTTAGGAGCAAATTTAGAACGACGATGCTTATCAAGAATGTAGCACTTTGAGCCAAATACTCAAAAGTATCCAACTTGGGGTTTGTTACCGGTGAGGAGCTCGTATGCCGTCTTGCCGAGTAGCTTGTGAAGATACAAGCAATTTGTTGCATGACAAGCTGTCTCAACCGCTTCCGCCCAAAAGTGCTTTGGCGTTTTGTACTCATCAAGCATCGTTCTTGCCATCTCGATAAGAGTCCGGTTCTTCCTTTCAACAACTCCATTTTGTTGAGGTGTGTACGTAGCCGAGAACTCGTGTGAAATCCCTTCTTCGTCAAGAAAGGTGTCCACATTTGCGTTCTTGAACTCCGTTCCATTTTCACCCCGAACCTTCTTGATCTTCACGTCAAACTGATTTTGGGCCTTCCTAGCGAAGTTTTTGAAGATCTTTTGGACCTGCAATTTGTCATCAAGAAAGAACACCCACGTAAATCTTGAAAAATCATCAACTATGACTAGACCAAATGAGTTACCACCGAGACTCTTGTAGGCATTTGGACCAAAGAGATCCATGTGAAGTAGCTCGAGTGGTCTTCTTGTGGTCATGATGTTCTTCGCGCGGTGACTTCCTCCAACTTGTTTCCCTGCTTGACAAGCACTACAAAGTCTATCCTTGTCAAATATGACATCTTTTATTCCAAGGATATGATCACCTTTAATAAGCTTATCAAGATTTCGCATACCAACATGACCTAGTCTTCTATGCCACAACCAGCCTTTAGAAGATTTGGCAATTAAGCAAGTTTTAGGTTGAGCCTTTTTAGTGAAATCAACAATGTAAAGATCCCCTCTACGTATACCGGTAAAGACCATTTTATGATTGTCTCTACGAAACACTTGGCAATCTACTTCAGTGAATAAGACATTGAACTCGAAATCCGCAAGTCTAGAAACTGAAAGTAAATTGTATCCAAGGGATTCAACGAGCATGACATTTTGTATGGAGCTATCATGTGAGATGGCCACCTTACCAAGGCCAACCACCTTACCCTTTGAATTATCACCAAAAGTGACATACTTTCGAGGGCCGTCATTTTTAGCAAGCTCACAGAACATGTGTTTATGTCCGGTCATATGATAAGTACATCCACTATCAAGGACCCATTCCTTTCCTCCAGCCATGTAGCCGCGAAGATTTGCCATAAGACAAAGTGTCTCATCGCATCATCGAGATCATAGTCACTATCATCATCATCATCCTCATCCTCATCCGAGTATTCATGTTCAACATCATCTTGTGATTGATCAATTCCTAGAGAGGGAAATTCATTAGATAAATGATCATTTCTATAGTTATCTTTATGAATTCTAATAGCTCTGGAAATGATATTGCTAATGATTCCAATGTCTCCTTTGGCACTCGTAAGATTAGTAAGCTCAAATAAGCAGTCACCAAATTTGGGATCATTGGAACTCATCTTAATCAAAGAAATAGACTTATGGTGGATTTCATCTAGATCTTTCAAGGAGTAATTAGGAAAGAGTTCCTCAAGAAATTTCCATATGGTGTAGGCACACTTGAGAGTAGGCAAACATCTAATCAAGTTCCTAGGCAAGCCTCTAATGATGAGCTCAAGTGTTCTAAGATTATGAATCATGTCAATATCTTCATCTAGGGTAGGGTGCAAAGGATCAACATGAGGTGCACAAGGGCTAGTAATGTACTTGTTCAAATGATATTCATTGAAAATCTCAAGCATTTCATTTTTCCACTCATGAAAATACTCTCCATCAAGAATAGGCACTCTATGTCTAAGACTCCCCAAAGTAGACACATCCATCTTCCTCCAATGGTGTTTAAACCAAGGCAATGGAGACCAAAGCTCTGATACCAATTGAAAGGATTGAGAAGAGGTGTCTAGAGGGGGGGTGATTAGACACTAAGTGCCAAAAGTTGCAGTTTTTAATATTCTTAAGTTTAAGTAGAGTTTAAGCACAAGTTTAACAAACACAATACATATCAAGAAAGCATGCAATGAGTATATGAGCAGCGGAAAGTAAAGCATGCAACTTGCAAGAATGTAAAGAGAAGGGTTTGGAGTATTCAAACGCAATTGGAGACACGGATGTTTTTGTCGTGGTTCCGATAGGTGGTGCTATCGTACATCCACGTTGATGGAGACTTCAACCCACGGAGGGTAACGGTTGCGCGAGTCCATGGAGGGCTCCACCCACGAAGGGTCCACGAAGAAGCAACCTTGTCTATTCCATCACGACCGTCGCCCACGAACGACTTGCCTCACTAGCGGTAGATCTTCACGAAGTAGGCGATCTCCTTGCCCTTACAAACTCCTTGGTTCAACTCCACAATCTTGTTGGAGGCTCCCAAGTGACACCTAGCCAATCTAGGAGACACCACTCTCCAAGAGGTAACAAATGGTGTGTTGATGATGAACTCCTTGCTCTTGTGCTTCAAATGATAGTCTCCCCAACACTCAACTCTCTCTCACAGGATTTGGATTTGGTGGAAAGAATATTTGAGTGGAAAGCAACTTGGGGAAGGCTAGAGATCAAGATTCATATGGTTGGGATGGAATATCTTGACCTCAACACAAGTGTAGGTGGTTCTCTCTCAGAAAATGTGTATTGGAAGTGTAGGTATGTTCTGATGGCTCTCTCCACGAATGAAGAGTGGGTGGAGGGGTATATATAGCCTCCACACAAAATCTAACCGTTACACACAATTTGCCAAACTCGGTGGGACCAAATGATTAAACTCGATCGGACCAATTCAGCAAACCTAGTGACCGTTAGGATTTTCGGTGGGACTGAGATGCAACTCGGTAGGACCGATATGGTTAGGGTTAGGGCATAACGTAATCTTGGTGTGACCGATTACACAAACTCGGTGGGACCGATTTTGGTAATAAGCTAACCAGAGAGTTGGTCAGGCAAACTCGGTGAGACCGATTACACAAACTCGGTGGGACCGATTTTGGTAATAAGCTAACCAGAGAGTTTGCATTGTAATCTCGATAGTACCGATTGCTCATCTTAGTAAGACCGAAACGTTACGAAGGGAAACAGAGAGATTACAATCCCATCTCGGTGAGACCGAGATCCCTATTGGTGAAACCGATTTGCTAGGGTTTGTGGCAGTGGCTATGACATCTGAAACTCGGTGGCGCCGGATAGATAGAATCGACGGGGCCGAGTTTGACTTTTGGTTTAGGTCATATGTGGATGTGGGAAGGTAGTTGAGGGTTTTGGAGCATATCACTAAGCACTTTGAGCAAGCATGCCATTAAGCAACACCTCATCCCCTCTTGATAGTATTGGCTTTTCCTATAGACTCAATGTGATCTTGGATCACTAAAATAGAAAATGTAGAGTCTTGATCTTGAAGCTTGAGCCAATCCTTTGTCCTTAGCATCTTGAAGGGGTTCCACATCCTTCAGTCCATGCCACTCCATTGTTGAACTTATCTGAAACATACTAGGTAAAAGTGTTAGTCCAACAAGAGATATGTTGACATTAATTACCAAAACCACCTAGGGAGCACTTGTGCTTTAAGCGCCCCCTACCTCGTGACCTCCTCTTTTGTGTCTTGACGTACGGTCCAAGTCTCCTGGGTCTTGTTCTTTGAGAAAATCACGTTCCCGAAGGTTTCATTCTATTTGGACTCCGTTTGATATTCCTTTTCTTCGAAACCCTAAAACAGGCAAAAAACAGCAATTCTGGGCTGGGCCTCCGGTTAATTGGTTAGTCCCAAAAATAATATAAAAGTGGAAAATAAAGTCCAACAATGTCCCAAATAGTAGATAATATAGCATGGAGCAATCAAAAATTATAGATATGTTGGAGACGTATCAAGCATCCCCAAGCTTAATTCCTGCTCGTCCTCGAGTAGGTAAACGATAAAAACATAATTTTTGATGCAGAGTGCTACTTGGCATAATTTTAATGTAATTCTTCTTAATTGTGGTATGAATATTCATATCCTAAAGATTCAAGACAAAAGTTTAATATTGACATAAAAATAATAATACTTCAAGCATACTAACAAAGCAATTATGTCTTCTCAAAATAGCATGGCCAAAGAAAGTTATCCCTACAAAATCATATAGTCTAGCTATGCTCCATCTCCACCACACAAAATATTTCAATCATGCACAACCCCGATGACAAGCCAAGCAATTGTTTCATACTTTTGGTGTTCTCTAACTTTTTCAATATTCACGCAATACATGAGCGTGAGCCATGGACATAGCACTTATAGGTGGAATAGAATGGTGGTTGTGGAGAAGACAAAAAGGGAGAATATAGTCTCACATCAACTAGGCGTATCAACGGGCTATGGAGATGCCCATCAATAGATATCAATGTGAATGAGTATGGATTGCCATGCAACAGATGCACTAGAGCTATAAGTATATGAAAGCTCAACAAAAGAAACTAAGTGGGTGTGCATCCAACTTGCTTGCTCATGAAGACCTAGGGCATTTTGAGGAAGCCCATCATTGGAATATACAAGCCAAGTTCTATAACGAAAAATTCCCACTAGTATATGAAAGTGATAACATAGGAGACTCTCTATCATGAATATCATGGTGCTACTTTGAAGCACAAGTGTGGTAAAAGGATAATAACATTGCCCCTTCTTTTTTTTTCTCTCATTTTTTATTTGGGCCTTTTCTCCTCTCTTTTTTTATGGCCCCTTTTCTTTTTTTTCGTCCGGAGTCTCATCCCGACTTGTGGGGGAATCATAGTCTCCATCATCCTTTCCTCACTAGGACAATGCTCTAATAATGATGATCATCACACTTTTATTTTCTTACAACTCAACAATTACAACTCGATACTTAGAACAAAATATGACTCTATATGAATGCCTCCGGCGGTGTACCGGGATATGCAATGACTCATGAGTGACATGTATGAAAGAATTATGAATGGTGGCTTTGCCACAAATACGATGTCGACTACATGATCATGCTAAGCAATATGACAATGATGGAGTGTGTCATAATAAACGGAACGGTGGAAAGTTGCATGGCAATATATCTCGGAATGGCTATGGAAATGCCATAATAGGTAGGTATGGTGGCTGTTTTGAGGAAGGTATATGGTGGGTATATGATATCGGCTAAAGGTGCGCGGTATTAGAGAGGCTAGCAAAGGTGGAAGGGTGAGAAAAGTGTGTATAATCCATGGACTCCACATTAGTCATAAAGAACTCATATACTTAATGCAAAAATCTACAAGTTATCAAAGCAAAGTATTACGCGCATGCTCCTAGGGGGATAGATTGGTAGGAAAACACCATCGCTCGTCCCCGACCGCCACTCATAAGGAAGACAATCAAAAAATAAATCATGCTCCGACTTCATTACATAACGGTTCACCATACGTGCATGCTACGGGAATCACAAACTTTAACACAAGTATTCTTCAAATTCACAACTACTCAACTAGCAAAACTTTAATATCACCATCTTCATATCTCAAAACAATTATCAAGCATCAAACTTCTCATAGTATTCAACACACTCATAAGAAAGTTTTATTATTAATCTTGTATACCAAGCATATTATGATTTTAAGCAAATTACCGTGCTATTTAATGTTGAAAATATGCCCTAGAGGCAATAATAAAATTTTATTATTGTATTTTCTTGTTCATGATAATTGTCTATTGTTCATGCTATAATTGTATTAACTGGAAACCGTAATACATGTGTGAATACATAGACCACAACATGTCCCTAGTAAGCCTCTAGTTGACTAGCTCGTTGATCAATAGATGGTTATGGTTTCCTGACCATGGACATTGGATATCGTTGATAACGGGATCACATCATTAGGAGAATGATGTAATGGACAAGACCCAATCCTAAGCATAGCACAAGATCGTGTAGTTCGTTTTGCTAGAGCTTTTCTAATGTCAAGTATCGTTTCCTTAGACCATGAGATTGTGCAACTCCAGGATACCGTAGGAATGCTTTGGGTGTACCAATCGTCACAACGTAACTGGGTGACTATAAAGGTGCACTACAGGTATCTCCGAAAGTGTCTGTTGGGTTGGCACGAATCGAGACTGGGATTTGTCACTCCGTATGACGGAGAGGTATCTCTGGGCCCACTCGGTAATGCATCATCATAATGAGCTCAATGTGACTAAGGAGTTAGCCACGAGATCATGCGTTATGGAACGAGTAAAGTGACTTGCCAGTAACGATATTGAACAAGTTATTGGGATACCGACGATCGAATCTCGGGCAAGTAACATACCGATTGACAAAGGGAATTGTATACGGGATTGATTGAATCCCCGACATCGTGGTTCATCCGATGAGATCATCGTGGAACATGTGGGAGCAAATATGGGTATCCAGATCCCGCTATTGGTTATTGGCCGGAGATATGTCTCGGTCATGTATGCATGGTTCCCGAACCCGTAGGGTCTACACACTTAAGGTTCGGTGACGCTAGAGTTGTTATGAGAAATAGTATGTGGTTACCGAAGGTTGTTCGGAGTCCCGGATGAGATCCCGGACGTGACGATGAGTTCCGGAATGGTCCGAAGGTGAAGATCGATATATTGGACGAAGGGTATTGGAGTCCGGAATTGTTCCGGGGGTACCGGGTGACGACCAACGTGTCCGAAAGGGGTTTCGGAGGCCCCGACAAGTGTTGGGGGGCCTTATGGGCCAAGGGGAAGGGGCACACCAGCCCACTAAGGGGTTGTGCACCCCTCCCGCCCCATCTCACGTACCAAGAGAGGTGGGGGCGCCTCCCCTAGGGTAGCCTCCCCTCCTGGCTTGGGGGGCAAGTCTCCTAGGGGTGGGGGCGCCCAAAACCCATCTAGGGTTCCCTCCCTGGCCGCCGCCCCTCCCCTAGATGGGATATTAAGGGGCCGGCCCCCTCTCCCCTTCTCCTATAAATAGTGGGGGTGGGAGGGCTGCCAGAAGACCTAGACCCTTCCCCTGGTGCAGCCCCTCCCCCTCTCCTACACCTCATCTTCCTCCGTAGCGCTTGGCGAAGCCCTGTCGGAGAACCACGAGCTCCATCACCACCACGCCGTCGTGCTGTCGGAGTTCTCCCTCAACTTCTCCTCTCCCCTTGCTGGATCAAGAAGGAGGAGATGTTCCCTGGCTGTACGTGTGTTGAACGCGGAGGCACCGTTGTTCGGCGCTTAGATCGGAATTGACCGTGATCTGAATCACTGCGTGTACGACTCTGCCAGCCGCGTTCTTGTAACGCTTTTGCTTAGCGATCTTCAAGGGTATGAAGATGCACTCCCTCTCTCTCGTTTCTAGTATCTCCTAGATTGATCTTGGTGACACGTAGGAAATTTTTGAATTATTGCTACGTTCCCCAATAGTGGTATCAGAGCTAGGTCTATGCGTAAATTCTATGCACGAGTAGAACACAAAGTAGTTGTGGGCAATGATTTGTTCAATTTGCTTGCCGTTACTAGTCTTATCTTGATTCGGCGGCATCGTGGGATGAAGCGGCCCGCACCGATCTTACACGTACACTTACGTGAGACATGTTCCACCGACTGACATGCACTTGATGCATAAGGTGGCTAGCGGGTGTCTTTCTCTCCCCCTTTAGTCGGATCGGATTCGATGAAGAGGGTCCTTATGAAGGGTAAATAGAAATTGGCATATCACCGTTGTGGCTTTTGCGTAGGTAAGAAACGTTCTTGCTAGAAACCCATAACAGCCACGTAAAACATGCAACAACAATTAGAGGACATCTAACTTGTTTTTGCAGGGTATGCTATGTGATGTGATATGGCCAAAAGGATGTGATGAATTATATATATGTGATGTATGAGATTGATCATGTTCTTGTAATAGGAATTACGACTTGCATGTCGATGAGTATGACAACCGGCAGGAGCCATATGAGTTGTCTTAATTCATTGTATGACCTGCGTGTCAATGAAAAACGCCATGTAATTACTTTACTTTATTGCTAACCGTTAGCCATAGTAGTAGAATTAATAGTTGGCGAGACAACTTCATGAAGACACGATGATGGAGATCATGATGATGGAGATCATGGTGTCATGCCGGTGACGAAGGTGATCATGCCGCGCCTTGAAGATGGAGATCAAAAGGCGCAAGATGATATTGGCCATATCATGTCCCTTTATGATTTGCATGTGATGTTTGTCATGTTTACATCTTATTTGCTTAGAACGACGGTAGCATAAATAAGATGATCCCTCACTAAAATTTCAAGAAAGTGTTCCCCCTAACTGTGCACTGTTGCGAAGGTTCGTTGTTTCGAAGCACCACGTGATGATCGAGCGTGATAGATTCTAACATTCGCATACAACGGGTGTAAGCCAGATTTACACATGCGAAACACTTAGGTTGACTTAACGAGCATAGCATGTACAGACATGGCCTCAGAACACAAGAGACCGAAAGGTCGAACATGAGTCGTATAGTAGATATGATCAACATGAAGATGTTCATCGATGATGACTAGTCCGTCTCACGTGATGATCGGACACGGCCTAGTTGACTCGGATCATGTATCACTTAGATGACTAGAGGGATGTCTATCTAAGTGGGAGTTCATTAAATAATCAGATGAACTTAATTATCATGAACATAGTCAAAAGGTCTTTGCAAATTATGTCGTAGCTTAGTTCTACTATTTAAGGTATGTTCCTAGAGAAAATTTAGTTGAAGGTTGATAGTAGAAATTATGCGGACTGGGTCCGTCAACTGAGGATTATCCTCATTGCTGCGCAGAAGGCTTATGTCCTTAATGCACCGCTCGGTGTGCTGAACCTCGACCATCGTCTCTAGATGTTGGGAAACATCTAACATACACGTTTTGATGACTACGTGATAGTTCAGTGCGTAATGCTAACGGTTTAGAATTGTGGCACCAAAGACGTTTTTGAAACGTCGTAGAACATATGAGATGTTCCAAAGACTGAAATTGGGATTTCAGACTAGTTCCCACGTCAAGAGGTATGAGACCTCTGACAAGTTTCTTAAGCCTGCAAACTAAGGGAGAAAAGCTCAATCGTTGAGCGTGTGCTCAGATTGTCTGAGTACTACAATCGCTTGAATCGAGTGGGAGTTAATCTTCCAGATGAAATAGTGATAGTTCTCCATAGTCACTGCCACCAAGATATTAGAGTTTGGTGATGAACTATAACATATCAAGGATAGACATGATGATCCTTGAGCAATTCACGATGTTTGACACCGCAAAAGTAGAAATCAAGTAGGAGCATCAATTGTTGATGGTTAGTAAAACCACTAGTTTCAAGAAGGGCAAGGGAAAGAAGGGATACTTCACGAAACAGCAAATCAGTTGCTGCTCTAGTGAAGAAACCCAAGGTTGAACCCAAACCCGAGACTTAGTGCTTCTGTAATGAGGGGAATGGTCACTGAAGCAGAACTACCCTAGATACTTGGTAGATGAGAAGGCTGGCAAGGTCGACGGAAGTATTTTGAATATACGTTATATTATTGTGTACTTTACTAGTACTCCTAGTAGCACCAGGGTAATAAATACCAGTTCGGTTGCTAAGTGTTAGTAACTTGAAATAAAAGGCTACAGAGACTAGCTAAAGGTGAGATGATGATATGTGTTGGAAGTGTTTCCAAGGTTGATGTGATCAAACATCGCATGCTCCCTCTACCATCGGGATTGGTGTTAAACCTAAATAATTGTTATTTGGTGTTTGCGTTGAGCATAGACATGATTGGATTATGTTTATCGCAATACAGTTATTCAATTAAGGAGAATAATGGTTACTCTGTTTATTTGAATGATACCTTCAATGGTCTTGCACCTAAAATGAATGGTTTATTGAATCTCGATCGTAGTGATACACATGTTCATGCCAAAAGATATAAGATAGTAATGATAGTACCACATACTTGTGGCACTGCCATTTGAGTCATATTGGTATAAAACGCATGAAGAAGCTCCATGTTGATGGATCTTTGGACTCGCTTGTTTTTGAAAGGTTGAGACATGTGAACCATGTCTATTGGTATATATGCATGAAGAAACTCCATACAGATGGATCGTTTGGACTCACTTGATTTTGAATCACTTGAGACATGAAAATCATACCACATGGGCAAGATGATTGAAAGACCTAGTTTTCAGTAAGATGGAATAAGAAAGCAACTTGTTGGAAGTAATACATTTTGATGTGTGCATTCCAATGAGTGTTGAGGCACGCAGTGGATATCGTTATGTTCTTACATCACAGATGATTTGAGTAGATGCTGAGTATATTTACTTGATGAAACACAAGTCTGAATTATTGAAAGGTTTAAGTAATTTCAGAGTGAAGTTGAAGATCATCGTGACAAGAGGATAAAATGTCTATGATATGATCATAGAGATGAATATCTGAGTTATGAGTTTGACACACAATTAAGACATTGTGGAAATTGTTTCACAACTAATACCGCCTGGAACACCATAGTGGGATGGTGTGTCTGAACATCATAACTGCACCCTATTGGATATGGTGCATACCATGATGTCTCTTATCGAATTACCACTATCGTTTACGGGTTAGACATTAGAGACAACCAGATTCACTTTAAATAGGGCACCATGCAATTCCGTTGAGGCAACACCTTATGAACTATGGTTTAGAAAAACCTAAGCTGTCGTTTCTTAAAAGTTTGGTGCTGCGACGCTTATGTGAAAAAGTTTCAGGCTGATAAGCTCGAACCCAAAGCAGATAAATGCATCTTCATAGAATACCCAATATAGTTGGGTATACCTCCTATTTCAGATCTGGAAGCAAAAGTGATTGTTTCTAGAAACGGGTCCTTTCTCGAGGAAAAGTTTCTCTCGAAAGAATTGAGTGGGAGGATGGTGGAGACTTGATGAGGTTGTTGAACCGTCACTTCAACTAGTGTGTAGCAGGGCACAAGAAGTTGTTCCTGTGGCGCCTACACCAATTGAAGTGGAAGCTGATGATAGTGATCATGAAACTTCGGATCAAGTCACTGCCAAACCTCGTAGGTCGACAAGGATGTGTACTACTTCAGAGTGGTACGGTAATCCTATCTTGGAAGTCATGTTGCTAGACAACAATGAACCTACGAGCTATGGAGAAGCGATGGTGGGCCCGCATTCTGACGAATGGCTCGAGGCCATAAAATCCGAGAGAGGATCCATGTATAAAAAAAAGTATAGATTTTGGAAGAACTACTTGATGGTCGTAAGGCTGTTGGGTGCAGATGCATTTTAGAAGGAAGACGGACAATGATGGTGAGGGAGTCCTGGAATAGGGGGTGTCCGGGTAGCCGGACTATACCTTCAGCCGGACTCCAGGACTATGAAGATACAAGATTGAAGACTTCGTCCCGTGTCCGGATGGGACTTTCCTTGGCGTGGAAGGCAAGCTTGGCGATGCGGATATTTAGATCTCCTACTATTGTAACCGACTTTGTGTAAACCTAACCCTCTCCGGTGTCTATATAAACCGGAGGGTTTTAGTCCGTAGGACAACTTCATCATACAACCATCATACCATATGCTAGCTTTTAGGGTTTAGCCTCCTTGATCTCGTGGTAGATCTACTCTTGTACTACCCATATCATCAATATTAATCAAGCAGGACGTAGGGTTTTACCTCCATCAAGAGGGCCCGAACCTGGGTAAAACATCGTGTTCCTTGCCTCCTGTTACCATCCGGCCTAGACGCACAGTTCGGGACCCCCTACCCGAGATCCGCCGGTTTTGACACCGACATTGGTGCTTTCATTGAGAGTTCCTCTGTGCCGTCGCAATCAGGAAGGATGCCTCTTCCCGTCTTTAAAGACGACGCCATTACTAAGGGAGCCTTGGCTATCGGCCAAACTCTCCGGCTAGGCGGTTTTCTCATGACCGCCTGTTCGGCCGTTGCGCGGACGGTGACCTCTCGGGTGAAACACCCTTGATGCGATTATAGCTCCCACGTGTCGAGGCACAACTTAGAGACATAATCGCATTGAAGGCATATGTCGCAAGTTAGGCAATCTTCACAACATCCCATGTAATATGAATAATAAAGAGGAGAACATAGTTGGCTTACACTCGCCACGTCACATCAGAGTACATAAATAACATACATCATCCATACACTCATGGCCCGACTACGGCGCCAAAATAGAAGAAAACCCAATATGCAACACGGTCCCAATCAAACCCCAACTAGGCACCACTACTGATCATCGGGAAAGGAAACGTAGTAACGCTGAGAGTCCTCGTCAAACTCCCACTTGAGCTCGTACTCGTCACCTGGAGCGGAATCACCTGGACCTGCATCTGGAGTTATAGTATCTATGAGCCACAGGGACTCAGCAATCTCGCACCCTCGCGATCAAGACTATTTAAGCTTATAGGTATGGCAAGGTTAAATATGAGTGGAGCTGCAGCAAGCGACTAGCAAGTATGGTGGCTATCTTATTCGCAAAAGAGAGCGAGAAGAGGAGGCAAAGCGCGAGCGAGAATCTAGCGGAACAACCTGCGCAAGCATTACTCCAACACCGTGTCCACTTCCCGGACTCCGCCGAGAAGAAGCCATCACGGTAACACACTCAGTTGATTCATTTTAATTAATTAAGGTTCAAGTTATCTACAACCAGACATTAACAAATTCCCATCTGCCCATAACCGCGGGCATGGCTTTCGAAAGTTCAATCCCTGTAGGGGAGTCCCAACTTAGCCCATGACAAGCTCTCACGGTCAACGAAGGAATAGACCTCCTCCCAAGATATTCCAATCAGACTGGGTATCTCGGTAACTCAAGACACTTCGACAGGTTAAAACAAGACCAGCAACACTGCCCGAATGTGCCGACAAATCCCGATAGGAGCTGCACATATCTCTTTCTCAGGGCACACTCAGATTGTCCTAGGTACGGGTAGGCCAGCCCAGAGTTGCCCCTGGTGGCCACCGGTAGCTGACAGGTGGACCAACACTCAGAGGAGCACTGGCCCGGGGGGGGGGGGTAAAATAAAGATGACCCTTGAGTCTGCAGAACCCAAGGGAAATAAAAGGGTAGGTGGTGAATGGTAAAACCAATGTTGGGCATTGCTGGAAAAGCTTTAATCAAGGCGAACTATCAAGGGGTTCCCATTATAACCCAACCCGTAAGGAACGCAAAAATCCAGGAACATAACACCGATATGACGGAAACTAGGGCGGCAAGAGTGGAACAAAACACTAGGCGAGAGGCCGAGCCTTCCACCCTTTACCAAGTATATAGATGCATTAAGATAACATGGCAATATAATGATATCCCAACAAATAAATAAAAGATATTCCAACAAGGAACGACCTCCAATCTTCACCTGCAACTAGCAACGCTATAAGAGGGGCTAAGCAAAGCGGTAACATAGCCAATCAACGGTTTGCTAGGACAAGGTGGGTTAGAGGTTTGACATGGCAATTGGGAGGCTGACAAGCAAATGGTAGGCATCGTAGCATTGGCATAGCAAAAGAGCGAGCAAACTAGCATAGCAAAGATAGTAGTGATTTCGAGGGTGTGATAATCTTGCCTGCATAGTTGTCAGAGTTGACTGGATCCTCAAAAGCAAACTCTATGGGCTTCTCGGTAGCGAACATGTCTCCCGGCTCTACCCAAGCAAGACAAACAAGCAACAAGGATACAATCAACCACGTGCAAACTCAAACAATATGATGAAATGATGATATGCTATGCGGGATGCAAAATGCAAGATATGACAGGAAATGCATGGACCTGGCCTCAACTTGGAATTCCAAGGGTGCCACTGGAAAGATGAGATGAAATCGCTTGAAAACGATATAAAGAACGCCGGAATCGGGGTTACGGTTTGGAAATGGCAAGCGTTTCAAAAATGACACAAGTCTGCGATTTACAGCAAGTAGGCATCTAAATGCAACGAAACAAACATGCTACAGCCACCAAACATGATAACAAAATGCATGACAGGGTTGCACACAAGATGCTTAACAAAAGACTAGCACTGAGCCACGGCCAATTCATCCATTATGAGGTTCAAACAACCATGGCAAAACGCAAATGCAAAACAGATTTCAGACTTAGTAAAATTAACACTTGTCTGAAATTTCAGATCATGAAGCCCTCTTCGGAGCATCAAAACAACATGCTACAGGACCTGATTAAGATAAGTAAGAACATGGCATGGAGCTACTCAACAAGCTTAACAAAAGTCCCTAAGTGACCTGGGGCCAGAAGGGATCACAAAATATGATAACAAGCACACGAACATAGCAAAAACACAATCAGTTTTCAGACTTAGTGAAAACTGAGACATGCTGAAATATAACTCACGAAGGCATGTAAACGAGCTCGATGCACTCACCACGGTGCAAGTCATGGCAAGACAAGCATACATCCATTAAGAAGGAACAAAATACAAGCTAGACATGGCAAAAACAATGGCATAACATGCACGGATCAACTACAACAACGCCGGCAAAATCGCAAACGAGTTGACGATCTGCCCAAATTCACAACGAAGCAAAAGTAGAGCTCGATTGACTCAAGATAGGGTGCTCCATAATTGCAAAAAAGACATGGATGGATAGAGCATAACATGATTAACAAAACTCCTTTACTGATCATTCTCAAAAGAGACACGGATCACTAGGAAACAAGCTGAACATATGGCATCGTGAACTAAATAATCCCAGACTTAGTGAAAACCACTAAGTCCCTGAAAACAGATTTACCGGGTGCCTCACTTTGTAAGCTTGCACAAGTCACCACACACATCACAAAAATGCATGGGTTGCACCTCTGGAAATAAGACAAAATCCTTAACAAACATATGAAGGACTCACAGGCATAGCATGCACACAATAATCATGGCAAAAATGACAAAAGTCTAAGATGAACTAGCAGATCTGACAATTAACTCACGAAGCCCTCTTCTAACAGCATTTTGGGCATCAGGATGAACTCAAATGAAAATGATGCAATGGAATGAAATGATGTACTCGTCGAATCGAACATTTTGATATGCTATATGCCCGAATCGGAGCTACGGATGCAAAGTTACGGGGCCTCGAACATAGCAATTTGGACTAAAAATTCTGGGACTTGGACGAAATCAACCTCGCGAAAAAAAATTAGGGTTACTGTAGCTCCGATCTCAGATCTGGCGCACGGACTTCGAGGTTCGTCAGAGGTGTTCGCTGGAGGAGCTTGGGGCGCCGGAGATGGCAGGTCCGGGCCGGATCTCGCCGGATCCGGCCGGATCCCGGCGCGGGGCGGCGGAGGAAGGCGTGGGGAGGCGGCTCCGGCGAGCTCCCATGGCGGCGGCGAGGTCTTGTGGCGGCGGCGAGCCTTGGCGTCGTCAGCGGCGGTCGGCTGCACTGGGCGGCGCCTCAGGGAAGAGGACGGCGGCGCGGGCACGCCCTGGCGGCGGGGACGAGCGGGCACGGGTGGCGGCGCCTTCGGGCCGGGGAGGGCCCGCAGCGGGTTTGCGGGCCGGCGGCGGGGAGATGCGGCCGGGCCAGTGGGGGCGCGCCACGTGTCGGCGATGGGGCGAAGCGGACGCGTCTGGCGCCGGCGGACGTTGTCCGGCGCGCGGAGAGAGAGTGTTTAGGGTTTGGAGGAGGTGGGGATCCGGGAATTTTCGAGGGGGGTGTATATATAGGCATAGGAGGAGCTAGGAGAGTCCAAATGAGGTGCGGTTTTCGGCCACGCGATCGTGATCGAACGCTCTAGGACATAGAGCAGAGTTTGGTGGGTTTTGGGCCAAAATGGAGGGGTGTTGGGATGCAACACACACGAGGCCTTTTCGGTCCCTCGGTTAACCGTTGGAGTATCAAACGAAGTCCAAATGATACGAAACTTGACAGGCGGTCTACCGGTAGTAAATCAAGGCCGCTTGGCAAGTCTCGGTCCAATCTGGAAATGTTTAATCCCCACACACGAAAGAAAGCTAGAAATGACCACCGAAGGAGAACGAAGCGCCGGAATGCAAAACGGACAACGGGGAAAATGCTCGAATGCATGAGATGAACACGTATGCAAATGCAATGCACATGATGACATGATATGAGATGCATGATGAAGAAAACAACACACGGAGAAAAATACCCGAACCCGAGGAAATAAATATAACTTAACGCCGGAAACAGCAAGAGTTGGAGTACAAATAGGGAAAGTTACATCCGGGGTGTTACAACACTCCACCACTACGAAAAGATCTCGTCCCGAGATATAGGACTGAAAGAACTCCGTGTACTCATAACGGAGGTGATCCTCGCGTTCCCACGTAGCTTCACGGTCGGAATGGTGTGACCACTTGACTTTGAGAAATTTGATTGACTTGTTGCGAGTCTTGCGTTCAGTCTCTTCAAGAATAGCAACTGGGTGCTCACGATAAGAGAGATCTTCTTGGAGCTCAATGTCCTCGAAGTTGACGGTGCGGTCAGGAGTCTTGAAGCACTTTCGAAGCTGAGAGACATGGAACACGTCATGAACATTTGCAAAGTTTGAAGGAAGCTCGAGTTGATAGGCGAGGTCGCCTCTCTTGCTGACAATCTTGAAAGGCCCCATGTATCTAGGGGCAAGCTTCCCTTTGATACCGAAGCGACGAGTACCTTTCATAGGAGAGACGCAGAGGTAAACATGATCTCCAATCTCGAAAGTCAAATCACGGTGCTTACTATCATAGTAGCTCTTCTGGCGGGATTGGGCTGCTTTGAGGTTATCACGAATGACTTTGCACATTTCTTCTGCTTCTGTGATTAAGTCATTACCCAAAAGCTGACGTTCATCGGTTTCAGACCAGTTGAGAGGGGTACGGCACTTCCTGCCATACAGAATTTCAAATGGGGCCTTGCCCGAACTTGCTTGAAAACCGTTGTTATAGGAGAATTCAGCATAAGGAAGACAATCCTCCCACTTCATGCCGAAGGAGATCACACAAGCCCTGAGCATATCTTCAAGAATCTGGTTGACACGCTCGACTTGACCGCTTGTTTGAGGATGGAAAGCTGTGCTGAAGCGGATGTTAGTGCCCATGGCCTTCTGGAAAGAATCCCAAAACTTCGAGGTAAAGATGCTGCCCTGATCTGAAGAGATCACTTGAGGAATACCGTCTAGAGAGACAATGCGAGAGGTATAGAGTTCCGCCAATTGAGCTGCAGTTATCGACTCTTTGATAGGCAGAAAGTGAGCCACTTTGGTGAGCTTGTCGATGACAACAAATATAGCATCATTGCCACCCTTGGACTTTGGAAACCCAGTTACGAAGTCCATCTCAATGTGGTCAAACTTCCATTCTAGAATGGCAAGAGGTTGGAGGAGACCTGCTGGCCTTTGGTGTTCTGCCTTCACTCTTCTGCAGACATCACATTCGTTCACGAATTGAGCGATCTCGCGCTTCATTCGAGTCCACCAGTAAGCTTGCTTGAGGTCCTGATACATCTTCGTGCTCCCAGGGTGGATGGAGAGGAGAGAATTGTGAGCCTCGTTCATGATCACTTTACGGAGGTCACCTTTGGGCACAACAATACGATCCTCGAAGAAAAGAGTGTCCTTGTCATCAAGGCGGTAGCACTTGTACTTGGACTGACTCTTGGCAATCCCAATCTTCACCTTTTTCACCATAGCATCAAGAAGCTGGGCTTGGCGAATCTGGTCTTCTAAGGTAGGAGAGACTTGAAGGTTGGCGAGGAAACCTTGAGGAACAACTTGCAGATTAAGTTTGCGGAAAGCTTCACAAAGCTCGGGTTGATAAGGCTTGAGAATAAGACTGTTGCAGTAAGCCTTTATGCTCAAAGCGTCAGCAATCACATTGGCCTTGCCTGGAGTGTACTCAATACTCGGATTATACTCTTGAATCATTTCGACCCATCGAGTTTGCCTGAGGTTGAGATTAGGCTGAGTGAAGATATACTTGAGGATCAGTGAAAATGTCCACTTTTCTTCCCAATAGAAGATGTCTCCAAGTCAACAGAGCATGCACAACTGCCGCCAACTCGAGATCATGAGTGGGGTAGTTCTTCTCATTAGGCTTCAACTGGCGAGATGTATAAGCAACAACTTTCTTCTCTTGCATCAATAATGCGCCAAGACCTTGGAGAGAGGCATCACAAAAGACCTCGTACGGCTTGGATTCATCAGGTGGAGTCAGAACTGGAGCAGTGATCAATTTCTCTTTCAAAGTGTTGAAAGCAATGTCACACTCCGGAGACCAAACGTACTTGACGTGCTTCTGAAGAAGATTTGAGAGAGGCTTCGCGATCTTAGAAAAGTTTTCAACGAATCTTCGGCAATAGCTTGCGATACCGAGAAAACTGCGGAGTTGCTTCACATTTTGAGGAGGTTCCCAATTCACAATTGCAGACACCTTCTCAGGATTCACGGCAATGCCCTTGGCAGAGATGATATGACCAAGATAAAGAACCTCATCGAGCCAAAATTCACACTTGGAGAACTTGGCGTAGAACTGATGTTCCCTGAGCTTATCAAGAACCAAACGCAAGTGCTTGGCATGATCTTCCTTGTTCTTCGAGAAAACCAGAATGTCGTCGAGATAGACCAAAACGAAGTCATTGGTGTAGGCATTGAAGATGAAATTCATCATGCGAGAGAACGTCGGAGGAGCGTTGGCGAGACCAAAAGACATGACAGTGTATTCATATGAACCAAAGCTTGTTCTGAATGCTGTCTTGGGAATATCTTCTTCACGAATGCGAATCTGGTGATAACCCATACGGAGATCAAGCTTGGAGAATACTTGAGCACCTTTGAGTTGTTTGAACAGCTCATTGATGTTGGAAAGTGGGTATTTGTTCTTGATGGTCTTCTTGTTCACTGGACGGTAATCAACACAAAGTCGGTCCGTTCCATCCTTCTTCTTCACAAAAAGAACACCACAACCCCACGGAGAAGAACTAGGCCGGATGAGACCCATTTTCTCTTGCATATCGAGTTGCTTCTTCAGCTCCTTCAACTCTTCAGGTCCGAGCTTGTAAGGACGTTTGCACACAGGTTCCGTGCCAGGCTCAAGTTCAATAACGAATTCAACTGGCCGGTGCGGAGGCATTCCTGGGAGCTCTTCTGGAAAGACGTCTTGATATTCGCAAACAACTGGAATTTGAGAGATGGCATCCAATTCACCCTTCTCATTGAGAGAAAACAGACGAATGGTATCATCACGAGTGGCAAAGACAATTACATCCTCAGACGAATGAGTCAATTGAATCTGCCTTGCTGCACAATCAAGCTGTGCCTTGTGCTTAGAAAGCCAATCCATTCTGAGAATAAGATCAATGTCCGAGTCACCGAGAACCGTAGGAGAAGCCAAGAACTTGTAGTTACCCAAAGTGATAGAAACATCCGGAATGATGGAGTTAGCCTGCATGCGCTTACCGGGAGAGACAACTGCTAAAGGACTAGGCAAAACTTGCGAAACCAATTCATGCCTATTTGTAAACGGTCTCGAGATGAAGCAATGCGATGCACCAGTGTCAAAAAGAACTTTTGCAGGAATATCATTAACAGGAAGGTTACCCATGATCACATCTGATGAGTCCTCTGCCTGAGCTGCATTCATCAAATTGACCTTGGCATGCTTGGGGTTATGCTTGACCACAGCTGTACTTGCCGATCTGACAGGAGGAGGAGGAGGAGGAGGAGGAGGAAGACGCCTCTGGTTGAAACACTTGTTGGCATAGTGACCCTTCTGTTGGCACTTGTTGCACGTGACCTCTGAAAGCGGACGGTGATACGGAGCACTCGATCTTGGGGCTTGAGACGAAGTCTTGTTCTGAAAGCCAGGGTTGGGTGGGTGGGAAGAACCACTGCCACCTTTGCTCTTCTGCTGATACGGCTGACGGAACGGAGGAGGAGGAAGCCAAAACTTCTGCTGCTTGTCCACTTGAGTAGAGGAAGAAGGAGTAACATCTCTGACTCGCTTCCTGGAAGCATCACACCTCAACTGAGCAGCCTCTTGCTTCAGTGCCATGTTGTAGAACTCATCGTACCTCAAGGGCTCAAAGAGAACAAGAGCGAGCTGAATATCTTCTCTAAGACCACCCTTGAACTGATATATCATGCTCTTCTCGTCAGGCACGTCCTGCTTGGCAAAGCGGGCGAGCTTCTGGAACAACTTGTTGTAGTCATAGACAGACAAAGAGCCTTGCTTCAGATTGCGGAATTCCTCACGCTTGCTTTCAACCACGCTCTGCGGAATATGATGAGCTCGGAAATCTCGACGGAAATCATCCCAAGTGATAACACGTCCACCTCTGGAATCCTTGTACTGCTGGAACCATTCTGCAGCTTGATCTTTGAGTTGGAAGGAAGTGAACTTGACAAAGTCCTCAGGCCTGACGTTACTGCACTCGAAATGCTTACACAGATCCACAAGCCAATCGTCAGCATCGGTTGCCTCAACACAATTGCTGAAAGTCTTCGGCTCGTTAGCAAGGAACTGGTTGAGTGTAGCAAAGTGACTCTGATTGCTGCCTTGATTCCCTTGACTGCCTTGATTGCGCTCTTGAAGAATTTGCATGATCAGCTGTGTGTTTGCATTGGTTGCGGCCATCACAGCTTGCCATGCCTCTGGAGGAGGTGGAGGTGGTGGTGGATCAGGATTCGGAGTCGTGCGTGTTGGAGGAGCCATCCTGAAGAGGTTGACCACCATTAGCACATTGACAGATAATATTGAAGCTGAATCCAACGGAATGAAAATTGCAACATATAGTCTTCACATCCGAACAAAATGAACGAATGCATTCCTCTTCAAATGGTCACATATCCATAAATTGAGAAGCCACGTAGAATTAGGGTAGAGAAGTAAAACAACAAGGTACGGCTCGAGAACGAATAATCGGTAAGAAATCCCAATCTCAAACCAATATCCGTGGAAGAAGAACTAGAGCTACTAGAATTCCCACCTATGAAACTCCCGAACCTTTCCGGTTATGCAATCAGGTGTTGGGGATACAGGGGAAGCATAATATCTCACCCAAACTAGCAAATCCTACATCCAGTTGTATCCATCCTTCAACACATAACCAAGAAAACTTCGGAAACCATCTACCTCAACCTTCGAAAAGCATCCGTTATACAAGTTATGGCGATACTCCCGAACTCCCGCCCCAGTACTGGGTGGCGTCGAGGTTATCTCACCAACGAACTGCATAAAAGAGATTTTCGATGTCGGCGAAAATATCTCAAGTATTCCAGAATTGCAACGATAAAATTATGATGACAACACCTCAGAGCTCAACTCCCCGGGACACTTCCACTAAACCCCTGACAGGAGGCACCAAGACAGTATTCTCATCATAAGCCATCGGAACGATTCCAAGATACTCGCGTGATCCTAAATTTTTTTTAGTGAAATTTGAGAAGTGAAGAGTCAAAACTCTACGTCAGGATACCTTACCAGAGCGATGAGGAGACTGGGAAGTAAAAAGAATTCCTAAGCTCTCCGATATATAATTCCTAAAGACTCAAAACATTTTTCTAGACACAACTCGGCCGCTAAAAACGATCAAGTAATGGGGCTCCTAAGGTCGGGGAAGGCTCTGATTACCAACTTGGAACACCCTCGATGCGACTATAGCTCCCACGTGTCGAGGCACGACTTAGAGACATAATCGCATTGAAGGCATATGTCGCAAGTTAGGCAATCTTCACAACATCCCATGTAATATGAATAATAAAGGGGAGAACATAGTTGGCTTACACTCGCCACGTCACATCAGAGTACATAAATAACATACATCATCCATACACTCATGGCCCGACTATGGCGCTAAAATAGAAGAAAACCCAATATGCGACATGGTCCCTATCAAACCCCAACTAGGCATCACTACTGATCATCGGGAAAGGAAACGTAGTAACGCTGAGAGTCCTCGTCGAACTCCCACTTGAGCTCGTACTCGTCACCTGGAGCAGAATCACCTGGACCTGCATCTGGAGTTATAGTATCTGTGAGCCACAGGGACTCAGCAATCTCGCACCCTCGCGATCAAGACTATTTAAGCTTATAGGTATGGCAAGGTTAAATATGAGTGGAGCTGCAGCAAGCGACTAGCAAGTATGGTGGCTATCTTATTCGCAAAAGAGAGCGAGAAGAGGAGGCAAAGCGCGAGCGAGAATCTAGCGGAACAACCTGCGCAAGCATTACTCCAACACCATGTCCACTTCCCGGACTCCGCCGAGAAGAGGCCATCACGGTAACACACTCAGTTGATTCATTTTAATTAATTAAGGTTCAAGTTATCTACAACCGGACATTAACAAATTCCCATCTGCCCATAACCGCGGGCACGGCTTTCGAAAGTTCAATCCCTGCAGGGGAGTCCCAACTTAGCCCATGACAAGCTCTCACGGTCAACGAAGGAATAGACCTCCTCCCAAGACGTTCCGATCAGACTCGGTATCTCGGTAACTCAAGACACTTCGACAGGTTAAAACAAGACCAGCAACACCGCCCGAATGTGCCGACAAATCCCGATAGGAGCTGCACATATCTCTTTCTCAGGGCACACTCAGATTGTCCTAGGTACGGGTAGGCCAGCCCAGAGTTGCCCCTGGTGGCCACCGGTAGCTGACAGGTGGACCAACACTCAGAGGAGCACTGGCCCGGGGGGTAAAATAAAGATGACCCTTGAGTCTGCAGAACCCAAGGGAAAGAAAAGGCTAGGTGGTGAATGGTAAAACCAATGTTGGGCATTGCTGGAAAAGCTTTAATCAAGGCGTACTATCAAGGGGTTCCCATTATAACCCAACCGCGTAAGGAACGCAAAAATCCGAGAACATAACACCGATATGACGGAAACTAGGGCGGCAAGAGTGGAACAAAACACTAGGCGAGAGGCCGAGGCTTCCACCCTTTACCAAGTATATAGATGCATTAAGATAACATGGCAATATAATGATATCCCAACAAGTAAATAAAAGATATTCCAACAAGGAACGACCTCCAATCTTCACCTGCAACTAGCAACGCTATAAGAGGGGCTGAGCAAAGCGGTAACATAGCCAATCAACGGTTTGCTAGGACAAGGTGGGTTAGAGGTTTGACATGGCAATTGGGAGGCTGACAAGCAAATGGTAGGCATCATAGCATTGGCATAGCAAAAGAGCGAGCAAACTAGCATAGCAAAGATAGTAGTGATTTCGAGGGTATGATCATCTTGCCTGCACAGTTGTCAGAGTTGACTGGATCCTCAAAAGCAAATTCAACGGGCTCCTCGGTAGCGAACTCGTCTCCCGGCTCTACCCAAGCAAGACAAACAAGCAACAAGGATACAATCAACCACGTGCAAACTCAAACAATATGATGAAATGATGATATGCTATGCGGGATGCGATGCGGGATGCAAAATGCAAGATATGATAGAAAATGCATGGACCTGGCCTCCACTTGGAATTCCAAGGGTGCCACTGGAAAGATGAGATGAAATCGCTTGAAAACGATATAAAGAACGCCGGAATCGGAGTTACGGTTTGGAAATGGCAAGCGTTTCAAAAATGACACCGGTCTGCGATTTACAGCAAGTAGGCATCTAAATGCAACGAAACGAACATGCTACAGCCACCAAATATGATAACAAAATGCATGGCAGGGTTGCACACAAGATGCTTAACAAAAGACTAGCACTGAGCCACGGCCAATTCATCCATTATGAGGTTCAAACAAGCATGGCAAAAACGCAAATGCAAAACAGATTTCAGATGTCTGAAATTTCAGATCATGAAGCCCTCTTCGGAGCATCAAAACAATATGCTACAGGACCATATTAAGATAAGTAAGAACATGGCATGGAGCTACTCAACAAGCTTAACAAAAGTCCCTAAGTGACCTGGGGCCAAAAGGGATCACAAAATATGATAACAAGCACACGAACATAGCAAAAACACAATCAGTTTTCAAACTTTATGAAAACTGAGACATGCTGAAATATAACCCACGAAGGCATGTAAACGAGCTCGATGCACTCACCACGGTGCAAGTCATGGCAAGACAAGCATACATCCATTAAGTAGGAACAAAATACAAGCTAGACATGGCAAGAACAATGGCATAGCATGCACGGATCAACTACAAGAACGCCGGCAAAATCGCAAACGAGTTGACGATCTGCCCAGATTCACAACGAAGCAAAAGTAGAGCTCGATTGACTCAAGATAGGGTGCTCCATAATTGCAAACAAAGACACGGATGGATAGAGCATAACATGATTAACAAAACTCCTTTACTGATCATCCTCAAAAGAGGCACGGATCACTAGGAAACAAGCTGAACATATGGCATCGTGAACTAAATAATCCCAGACTTAGTGAAAACCACCAAGTCCCTGAAAACAGATTTACCGGGTGCCTCACTTTGCAAGCTTGCACAAGTCACCACACACGTCACAAAAATGCATGGGTTGCACCTCTGGAAAGAAGATAAAATCCTTAACAAAACATATGAAGGACTCACAGGCATAGCATGCACACAATAATCATGGCAAAAATGACAAAAGTCTAAGATGAACTAGCAGATCTGATAATTAACTCATGAAGCCATCTTCTAACAGCATTTTGGGCATCAAGATGAACTCAAATGAAAATGATGCAATGGAATGAAATGATGTACTCGTCGAGCCGAACATTTTGATATGCTATATGCCCAAATCGGAGCTACGGATGCGAAGTTACGGGGCCTCAAACATAGCAACTTGGACTAAAAATTCTGGGACTTGGACGAAATCAACCTCGCGAAAAAAAATTAGGGTTACTGTAGCTCCGATCTCAGATCTGGCGCACGGACTTCGAGGTTTGTCGGAGGTGTTCACCGGAGGAGCTTGGGGTGCCGGAGATGGCAGGTCCGGGCCGGATCTCGCCGGATCCGGCCGGATCCCGGCGTGGAGCGGCGGAGGAAGGCGTGGGGAGGCGGCTCCGGCGAGCTCCCGTGGCGGCGGCGAGCCTTGGCGTCGGCGGCGGCGGTCGGCTGCACCAGGCGGCGCCTCGGGGAAGAGGACGGCGGCGCGGGCGCACCCTGGCGACGGGGACGAGCGGGCACGGGTGGCGGCGCCTTCGGGCCGGGAGGGCCCGCGGCGGGTTTGCGGGCCAGCTGCGGGGAGATGCGGCCGGGCCAGTGGGGGCGCGCCACGTGGCGGCGGTGGGGCGAAGCGGACGCGTCCGGCACCGGCGGACGTTGTCCGGCGCGCGAAGAGAGAGTGTTTAGGGTTTGGAGGAGGAGGGGATCCGGGAATTTTCGAGGGGGTGTATATATAGGCATAGGAGGAGCTAGGAGAGTCCAAATGAGGTGCGGTTTTTGGCCACGCGATCGTGATCGAACGCTCTAGGACATAGAGCAGAGTTTGGTGGGTTTTGGGCCAAAATGGAGGGGTGTTGGGCTGCAACACACACGAGGCCTTTTCGGTCCCTCGGTTAACCGTTGGAGTAGCAAACGAAGTCCAAATGATACGAAACTTGACAGGCGGTCTACCGGTAGTAAACCAAGGCTGCTTGGCAAGTCTCGGTCCAATCCGGAAATGTTTAATCCCCACACACGAAAGAAAGCTAGAAATGACCACTGGAGGAGAACGAAGCGTCGGAATGCAAAACGGACAACGGGGAAAATGCTCGAATGCATGAGATGAACACGTATGCAAATGCAATGCACATGATGACATGATATGAGATGCATGACAAAGAAAACAACACACGGAGACAAAGACCCGAACCCGAGGAAATAAACATAACTTAACACCGGAAACGGCAAGAGTTGGAGTACAAATAGGGAAAGTTACATCCGGGGTGTTACATCGGGTGATCAAAAGCAATCTTCACGTCAGCTCGGAACTCGTCGAGCAGTTAGATCCAATGGAGCTCTCTTCCGTAAACGAGCTCTTGGATCGCATCGCCACCTTGGGGGTCACTACAGATTATGACCAGATTGGGCTTAAACCCGATCTAAGAGAAATTAATTCTCCCGAAGTCACCCATCACGTTGCCGTGGTAGAGGCATAGTGCGGCGACTCTTCATCTATCTTAAGGACTAGTTACGTCCGGATTCCCGATCCCTCCAAGCCGGATACCCGCGGAGGGGAGGATGTAACTCAAGACCTGAACTTAGAATCAGGCAATGGGCTAGATTCACTGGACAACATCCAAGAATCCAAACTTCAGAGTTCAGAAACTCCTTGGCCTCTAAGTCTTAGATTGGGTGAAGTTCCGGACTTAATTCCACCCACCCACCCGAACATAAGCGATCTATCCCAAATCAGGCAAAAGCCTGAAGAAACAGTACATCATTACTGGGCAAGGTTCCTCCTGGTTATGAACAGGATAAAGGACTGCCGCGAGGAAGACGCAGTCTCAATCTTCTACAATAATTGCACGGACAAGGGAATCCTCAACGCCATAGGTCGTTGTGATCTTACACGCTTCGCTGACTTGGCGTCCATAGTACAAAAGTACCGTGCGATGGAAAGCGCCCAGAAAACCGAAACTAAATTTTGGGACAATCCGGCCCTGAATAGAAACCTCGTCCGAAATAAAAGGGTGCATCATCATCAGACACCCGGGTTAAAAACCAAAAAAACAAAACCCTCTACAGGGCATGGAACCATACTGGAGGGATGGCTTAATGGACCCTGTAAATTTCATAGTACAGAGGACACCACACCAACTCATAGCCTTAGAGCATGTTGGATACTCTGGCAGGTGGCCAAAAGGGGCGAAGATCTCCTAATTACGGAGGCCGCAGAAAGCCACCTAAGGGACTCCATTACAGTCTTAACAGTCTTCGAGACTTTCGCATCAAATAATATGCGAAAAAGAACACTCCGCAGCCTCGCCAAAGTCTATCAAGTAGCAACAATAAACCCATGGAGTGACACGGCTATTACTTTTAATGCCAGTGATGAACCTAAAATCCGAACAGCTCGAGCACCAGCCGCATTGGTACTCAGTCCTATAGTGGACGGCTTTCGCCTCACCAAGGTACTCATGGCCGGAGGCAGCGTATTGAACCTCATTTATTAGGAAACCCTTCAAAAAATGGAAATAGACTGGAACCGCATTGAGCGAAGCAGCACAACCTTTAGAGGAATAATCCCCAGTCGGGAAGCGCGTTGTGCAGGAAAAATCACACTAGATGTGGTGTTCGGCACACCGGATAATTATAGGTCCGAAGAGGTCACATTCCAAGTGGCCCTGTTCAGTAGCGGATACCACGCTTTGCTGGGGCGGGAAGCGTTTACAATCTTCCAAGCAATACCCCATTACGGGTACATGAAGCTCAAGATGCCCGGGCCGAACGGAATCATCACTCTCGCTAGTGATCCGGACATAGCACTCCGCGCCGAAAACAAGACAGCCTTGAGGCACTGTCCGAAGCCCTAGCGGCTGAGGAACTAACTACGCTGCACTCCACGATAAACTGGGACGATGTGATACTCGATAAAAGATCCAAGTCCACCTCCTTTAAACCAGCGGATGAAATAGTCCAATTCCAGGTCCATCCAACGGACCCCAATAAAACAGCTTCCGTCGGGGCACGATTAAACCCCGATGTAGACGCCGCACTGCGAGAATTCCTACGGGAGAACTGGGACATTTTTGCCTGGCACCCTTCAGACATGCCAGGAATCCCACGCAGGCTAGCCGAACACAGCTTAAATATCCTAAAAGGATTCAAACCTGTCAAACAAGCCCTTCGGCGTTTCTCTGAGCCCAAGAGACAGGCAATGGGAGAGGAGCTAGCCAAACTATTGGAGGCCGGATTCATCAGAGATATAAAACATCCGGACTGGCTAGCAAACTTGGTGATGGTACCAAAGAAGGACAAATCCTGGCGCCTGTGCATTGACTTCAAAGACCTTAACAAGGCTTGCCCAAAGGATCCCTTCCCCCTCCCCCGCATCGATCAAATTATCGACGCCACTGCAGGACACGATTCGTTGTGCTTCCTCGACGCATACTCCGGTTACCATCAAATCAAGATGGCCGAGTCAGACCAAGCCGCAACAGCATTCATCACCCCATACGGCCCATTCTGCTTCAACACAATGCCTTTCGGGCTCAAAAACGCCGGTGCAACATATCAGCGCATGATTCAGACATGTCTGGCAAACCAGATCGGCAAAACAGTAGAGGCATACATGGATGATGTGGTCGTAAAAACAAGACATGTCGAATCTCTAGTACACGACTTGAGGCTTACATTTGACAACCTTCGAGCATATGACATCAAGCTAAATCCGGAGAAATGCGTTTTCGGCGTTCCAGCCGGAAAGCTCTTGGGCTTCATTGTATCCGGTAGAGGAATCGAAGCAAATCCAGCCAAGATCCGAGCTTTGTCACAATTGGATATCCCAAAGGACCTCAAACAAATACAAAAATTAACCGGATGCATGGCGGCTCTAAGCCGCTTTATCTCCCGGTTGGGAGAAAAGGCGCTACCCCTCTATCGCCTCCTTCGGCGCACCGAACACTTCGAGTGGACGGATGTCGCCACGGCCGGACTCGAGAAAATAAAAGTCATATTGGCAACAAACCCCGTCCTGGCCGCGCCAAACATCGGCGAACCAATGCTATTGTACATTGCAGCAACCCATCAAGTTGTCAGCGCGGTACTCGTCGTCGAACGGGAAACGGACGGACACAAATTCCCCCTTCAAAAGCCGGTTTACTATGTGTCCACTGTCCTCACCCCATGCAAATCACGGTACCCACATTATCAAAAGATTGCATATGCGGTATTCATGGCATCCCAGAAGCTACGGCACTACTTTCAAGAGTGTTCAATCACAGTAGCATCGGAAGTACCACTCAACGATATTATAAATAACCGTGATGCAACGGGCCGGATCGCAAAATGGGCCATCGAGCTCCTCCCGTTCGACATAACTTATAGGCCACGGTGAGCTATCAAGTCGCAAGTTTGGGCTGACTTCATCGCAGAATGGACGGAGGCCGAACTCCCTAAAGAGTATGGCACACATTCAAACTGGATCATGCACTTGGGGCCGGTGTCGTTTTGACGTCCCCCATAGGAGACACAATTCAATATGTACTCCAGATTATGTACACGGACTCCAACAATGCAGCCGAATACGAGGCCCTTTTACATGGTCTCCGGATGGCAGTATCCATGGGCATTCAACGCCTAGAGGTGCGCGGGGATTCGAACCTCGCGATATCCCAAATAAATGGAGACTTCGATGCCAAGGATCCAAAAATGGCAGCTTACCGCAACGCCGTCCTTAAAATGTCAGCTCGGTTTGAGGGGCTCGAATTTCACCATATAGCCCGAGAAAACAATCAGGCGGCAGACGTCCTGGCACACATCGGTGCAAAACGCGATGCGGTCCCCCCCCCAACATCTTCCTGGAAAGGTTGTTCAAGCCATCCATAGTATGGGAAGGGGAACATGACAATATTAGCCCGAACCCAACCGCACTGTCTGACACCAAACAATCTGACATAATCGGAGGCTCTGCCAATGAAATCACAACCTCATCCCACGTACTAATGGCCGTTATCGCCCCGTGGACAGAACCATTCCTAGCCTAGCTTACTAGGGAGGAACTCCCAGAGGACCAAAACGAGGCACACTGTATAGTTCGGCGATCTAAAGCCTATAAAGTCCATGAGGGAGAACTTTATAAGAAAAGCACTACCGGAGTCCTTCAAAGGTGCATCTCCGAAGAGGAAGGGCGGACCCTGCTGGCTGAAATTCATGCCGGACTCGATGGCCATCACGCCGCAGCCCGGTCCCTTGTAAGCAAGGCTTTCCGTACAGGCTTTCATTGGCCGACGGCCCGGGTGGACGCTCAGGACTTGGTCCAACGATGCGTCGGTTGCCAGCTTTTTGCAAACCAAAGCCATATGCCACCCACCGCCCTCCAAACTATCTCCATCACTTGGCCTTTTGCGGACTGGGGGCTTGACATGGTCGGACCCCTTAAAGGCGGAACCCACAAGAAAAAATACTTACTGGTCATGGTGGATAAGTTCACAAAATGGATAGAAGCCAAGCCTGTTAAGATGGCCGAATCCGGACCTGTGATAGACTTCATATCCGGGGTCGTACACCGTTATGGCGTCCCCCACAGCATCATCACCGATAACGGCACGAACTTTACGGCCGATGAGGTAAAACTCTGGTGCAGAAACATGGGCATCAAGCTCGATTATGCTTCCGTCTATCACCCACAAACTAACAGTCAGGTCGAACATGCAAATGGTCTCACCATGGGCGGCATCAAACCCAGATTAGTGCGGTCCCTCAAGGAATCTAACACGCACTGGGTAGAGGAGCTCGACTCCGTACTCTGGGGGCTGCGGACCACGCCGAATCGCACCACCGGATACACACCAATTTTTATGGTGTACGGTGCAGAGGCAGTCTTACCCTGCGACATAATTCATGACTCACCTCGAGTGCGCATGTACGAAGAAAGGGAAGCCGAGCTTGATCGGCAGGACAGTTTGGACGCCTTGGAGGAGGAGCGCGACGTGGCAAAAGCCCGTTCCGCATTCTATCAACAGCAGGCTCGAAGATATCAAAGCAGAGAAGTGCGGGCCAAAAACTACAACGTTGGCAAATTAGTTCTACGCCTGTCGGACAAGAAAAAGGACAAGCTGAAGCCCAAGTGGGAAGGTCCCTTCATAATCGACCAAGTCCTGACTGGTGGAGCATACCTCCTGCGAGATGCGTCGGTTAACTGACTCGAGCCGAACCCATGGAACGCAGCCCGTCTCCGAAGATTCTATGCCTAGCGCCGGACTCCGTGTTTGTCTCCTTCCTCTGTCCATTTTTTACATTTTCTGTCTTACATTTCTCTCCTTCCCCCCTTTTTATTTTATAGCCCTTAAAGGCTTCTCAAGTGACGTGCTACTCGCGCTCATTAAACCTGGGGGCTTCTTTAACAGAAGCTTATTTATACGGGCTTCATGCCCACCACATGTGTCAAACTTCCGCATGTACCTTTTCTTCACCATTATATGCATCGATATGACTTAAGTTTTGGCCAAGTTGGGTTGCCCGGCTCCTGTGCTTACCCCTACGTTCCCGATTGTTCGGCTAGGTGGTAAAGGGAGCACCTCTGCGATTGTTACTACCGGATCAGCCGGATGTGTACCTCAGACTGTGTGAAGCCAAAAGCTAGCATTCTTAAGGGAATATTCGGTCGGTGAACTAAAAGATGACCTTTTTTACTTATTTATATATATGCCCCCAGATGATTTTCCTGCGTTTGCAGTCCAGACATGCACTTTAGAGCATGCCTCCTAGAGTAAGGAACCCCTAACGGAACTATTCTCTCTGGAAGATGTTTCTTACTAACCATGTAATATAACATAACTAGTTGGGCACTTGTCTGATAAAGCACTAATGACCCCTACGCCTGGTCTCCATGCATACCCCGGTTCTTACATAACCGGTAGGGTATTCGGACACACTACGGACCGTCAGGTCCTGAGGTTGAAGCGAAAAGGTCGGCAACGACAAACGATCTACAATCCGGCTAGAAGGCATTACACATGTCAATTAAAAATTACATAGTCACTCTGACTGAGTGTATTCCTCTTCAGTACCATCTAACAGGCTGTCTAACTTACAGTCCTACTGGGAATACTTGGCGGCCAATTCTACTTGGTCGTACACTAAGCTTACAGGGATCTCCTTCCCGTCAGGCCCCACAGGTCCGACCTCGGCCATGTGGTTTGGGTCAGACTTCGTGTACCGCGTCTTCACCATGGCCCAGACCTCCCTAGCGCCTTGTCGGTAGGCCGATATCTTCCACAACTGGAAGCGCCGCCGAGCTCCCTTAAGCTTCTCCGAAAGATCTCCAAGGCCCTCGGGCATGGAGTGGGAAGGCCATAAGGCTTGGGCAACGCCTCGCATCGCCTGCCGAACTCGCCCGTGAAGTTGCGAGAGCTCAGGAAGAAGGTCACCCGTAGAACCGGGCATCTCCTCTGCAGGACAACCCGTTAGCATACCTACAGACATTACTCTATTAATCGACTTCCTCGCCGAACTCTTTTCTTTAAAAGATTCGCTTAAGCACTTACTAAATATGCCGCGTCGAAGCCGCTGATTCTCCTTAGTGGAGTCCGACAGCTGGCCACGAACAACTTTAAGTTCAATGTCCAGCTTGGTGTTGGCATCCTAAAGATCATTCTTCTCCCGCCTCACCCTTGTCAGAATACTCTCACCGGCCTTTAGCCAGCGTAAGAGTTGTTGCCTCTCCGGATCCAGTCTGGCGCCATCTGCAATATGATTTGCCAGATTTACACCCACGCCGCACTTTGCAAGATACTAATATTCCGAAGTGTATCTTACCAGAGGGGTCTCTTTGGGCTCCCCTGCCGCGGCTAGTGCGGCCTCCAGTTGGGCTTTGCACTCTTCCAGCTCCTGGGACAGTACGGTATTCTTCTCTGTGAGAACCTGCATAACAAATGATCCTTAAATCAGTTACTCTAAGTGTTTCAAGTCTCGGGGGCTACTGGTATATATATATATACCAAAAAAATTCTTACCCGTATGTCTTTTACATATTGCTCCGTGGCTCTGGCTAAACCATTTTGAGCGGCACGGAGGTACGCATCTCCCGAATTGAAGGCATCTAATGCCTCTTGGGAGAAACAAGCGTCGCGAAGAACTATCTGACGACGCCTGTGGTTCATGGCACTCTCCACCTCGGAATTGGTGGCGGATAGCCTGTCCGCATCCTCTATCGGAGGAGCGTCCGGTGCGCGCCTTGTGTTCGTTTCTGCTTCCGGGCCAGGCGTTGGAGCCTGGCTGGTGGAGGCGCGATTGGCAACCTCTCCGGATGTAGTCCGGCGAGGTCTCTTCGTCCTGAAGATAGCACGAACGTTAATATGCCCTGAAGGAATAACACCAGGGAAAAAGAGGGTGCGCTATACCTTTGCACCGGTGTCTCAGTCCGGACTACATTCCTTTTTACCCCACGGGGCCCTGCGGCCCCTCATTGGCTAGCCGTCGCAGGTTCGGCCTCCCGCCTCGGAAACCTCCCCTGCAAAACACGGTCGTTGTCAGGAAAACTGAAATGCGTGAGAATGGATTCCTTCTCAAGGGGATGAGACTCCACTCTCTGTTACCTGGGAGGCCGGAATTAACCCTGGGTAATCAGCCGTAATGGCCACCAAGGTATTGTCCTTGCTTAGCTGATGAAACACCCCGTCGATCAGCTCCACCGATATGTCCGGATCCTCTTCGGAGTCCGGATCGAGGGACCGTTCTGGATCCTCGGGCTGTGGGGGACGGCTGTTTATATCCTTTACTTCCTGATGCAGTTCCTGCGTTGAAGTCGTTAGACTACATATTTAATCATGGGAATATAAAACGGATGGGCAAGCACAATTTTCCAATTCCCAACTCGGAGGGTTGTACATAGTAAATCCGCCCTGCGGGTTGATGCAGAGGAATTCCTCCTCTTCTCCCTTGTACAAAGAGGATAAGATATTTACTAGAGCAGCAGCTGAGGCTGGCCCCTTACGACCATAACGGGTGGCGTCATCCTCCCCGTTAAAATCCCACATGGGGTGGCCTCTATATTGAAGCGGCTGCACCCCCCGCATAATGCATGCGGCCATGAATCCAATCATGGTTACTCCGGAATGAGCCAATAGTCTTATCCGGCCCATCAGGTGAAGGACGTCCCTGTCGCCTTCTTTCTAAGAGCTCCGCGGACGCCAGCTTAGGTGTTTCTTTACGGGAGCACTGTTGAATTCGGGGAGACCGACCCGGATAGGATCCGGCAGCGGGACATCATCTATATAAAACCATTCCGAAGGCCAGTCCTCGGACGCCTTCTTTGGGGTTCTGGATAGATATCCGGTCCCGGCGATACGCCACACTTCGGCTCCGCCCACTTGATATATAGACCCCTCTTGAGAGCGGGGCACCAGGCAGAATAACCTCTTCCACAGCGCGAAATGAGCCTCGACACCCAAGAATAGCTCACAAAGGGCGACGAAGCCCGCGATATGCAATATAGAGCCGGGCGTGAGATTGTGCAGCTGGAGGCCGTAGAACTCCAGAAGCCCACGGAGAAATGGATGAATTGGAAATCCAAGTCCTCTTATTAGATAAGGGACGAGGCACACCCGCTCTCCTTTGGAGGGATTGGGGGTGCTCTCCGCTTGCTCTCCGTCATTATAGGTGGCGAGTCCGGCTCGGACCGGGACCATATAGGCCTGAGGGAGAAATCCCTTGGCCTGAAGCGACGCTAGCTCGCTGTGCGGGATGGAGCACCTCTCCCAGTCTCCAGGTTTAGGACTGGAAGGGCGAGAGGAGGAGCTACGATGGCTGGCCATGTTGGAATGGACCTTTGCTGGAGGCGCTCTGATGATTACTCGTGGAGAGGAGAAGGTGTGGTTTGGATCTGAATCCCCATCCCATTAAATAGGCGGCTCGTTTATGCAGCTAGGGGTGTGAATGTAAAAACACCCCAACTTTTCGCATTCATTTGACACGTGGAAGACGGCCATTATTGGGCGTGGAAGCCAAGGTGCACTACATTATGAAAATTGGACATTATTTAGCAGGTACATGGAATTTGGAGAAGAACCCGCCTTGCAATGCCGAAGACAATCTGCGCGCCGGACTCGTCGTCATTGAAGCCTGGTTCGGGGGCTACTGAGGGAGTCCTGGATTAGGGGGTGTCCGGGTAGCCGGACTATACCTTCAGCCGGACTCCAGGACTATGAAGATACAAGATTGAAGACTTTGTCCCGTGTCCGGATGGGACTTTCCTTGGCGTGGAAGGCAAGCTCGGCGATGCGGATATTTAGATCTCCTACTATTGTAACCGACTTTGTGTAAACCTAACCCTCTCCGGTGTCTATATAAACCAGAGGGTTTTAGTTCGTAGGACAACTTCATCATACAACCATCATACCATAGGCTAGCTTTTAGGGTTTAGCCTCCTTGATCTCGTGGTAGATCTACTCTTGTACTACCCAAATCATCAATATTAATCAAGCAGGACGTAGGGTTTTACCTCCATCAAGAGGGCCCGAACCTGGGTAAAACATTGTGTTCCTTGACTCCTGTTACCATCCGGCCTAGACGCACAGTTCGGGACCCCCTACCCGAGATCCGCCGGTTTTGACACCGACAGATGGTAAGTGTCACCATTAAGAAAGCTCGACTTGTCGTTAATATGTTTTCTGACAAGTTCAAGGAGTTGACTACTGCTACCTCTTGAGCACTGCGTTGGATTACCCCGAAGAGGAGAGGATGCTGCTGCAAAGTAGCGTAAGTATTTCCCTCAGTTTTTGAGAACCAAGGTATCAATCCAGTAGGAGGCCACGCACAAGTCCCTCGTACCTACACAAAAACAATAGCTCAACGCAACCAACACGCTTAGGGGTTGTCAATCCCTTCACGGTCACTTACGAAAGTGAGATCTGATAGAGATGATAAATAATATTTTTGGTATTTTTGGTATAGAGATGCAAAGTAAAAAGTAAAAGGCAAAGTAAAAGCAAAGCAATAATAAAGTGATGGAGATTAATATGATGAGAAAGAGACCCGGGGGCCATAGGTTTCACTAGTGGCTTCTCTCAAGAGCATAAGTATTCTACGGTGGGTGAACAAATTATTGTTGAGCAATTGACAGAATTGAGCATAGTTATGAGAATATCTAGGTATGATCATGTATATAGGCATCACGTCCGAGACAAGTAGACCGACTCCTGCCTGCATCTACTACTTTTACTCCACTCATCGACCGCTATCTAGCATGCATCTAGAGTATTAAGTTAAAAATAGAGTAACACCTTAAGCAAGATGACATGATGTAGAGGGATAGTTTCATGCAATATAATAAAAAAACATCTTGTTATCCTTGATGGCAATGATACAATACGTGCCTTGCTGCCCTTTCTGTCACTGGGAAAGGACACCGCAAGATCGAACCCAAAGCTAAGCAGTTCTCCCATGGCAAGAACAACCAATCTAGTAGGCCAAACCAAACTGATAATTCAAAGAGACTTGCAAAGATAACCAATCATACATAAAAGAATTCAGAGAAGTTCAAATATTATTCATAGATAGACTTGATCATAAACCCACAATTCATCGGTCTCAACAAACACACCGCAAAAAGAAGATTACATCAAATAGATCTCCACGAGAGAGGGGGAGAACATTGTATTGAGATCCAAAAAGAGAGAAGAAGCCATCTAGCTACTAACTATGGACCCGTAGGTCTGAAGTAAACTACTCACACTTCATCGGAGAGGCTTGGATGATGATGTAGAAGCCCTCCATGATCGATGCCCCCTCCGGCGGAGCTCCAGAACAGGCCCCAAGATGGGATCTCGTGGATACAGAAAGTTGCAGCGGTGGAATTAGGTTTTTGGCTCTGTATCTGATCGTTTGGGGGTACGTGGGTATATATAGGAGGAAGAAGTACGTCGGTGGAGCAACAGGGGGCCCACGAGGGTGGGGGGCGCGCCCCCCTACCTCCTGGCCTCCTGTTATGTGCCTTGACGTAGGGTCCAAGTCTCTTGAGTTGTATTCGGTGAGAAAATCACGTTCCGGAAGGTTTCATTCCGTTTGGACTCCGTTTGATATTCCTTTTCTTCGAAACCCTAAAATAGGCAAAAAAGTAGCAATTCTGGGCTAGGCCTTCGGTTAATAGGTTAGTCCCAAAAATAATATAAAAGTGGATAATAAAGCCCAATAATGTCCAAAACAGTAGATAATATAGCATGGAGCAATCAAAAATTATAGATACGTTGGAGACGTATCAACTACGACGACGAGACTTTCTCACTCGTAGTGATGCTAAGAGTCTGTTGGAATTATGTTAGTAGTTGCTGCATTATTTATGAAATCTTGCAGATAGGATGTCAAAACATTGTTTCCTCAATAATTTTCTTGAGGAAAGGTTGTATGTGATACAATCAGAAGGTTTTGTCAATTCTGAAAGATGCTAACAAGTATGCAAAGCTCCAGCAATCCTTCTAAGGACTGGAGTAAGCATCTCGGAGTTGGAATGTACGCTTTGATGAGATGATCAAAGATTTTGGGTTTATACAAAGTTTATGAGAAACTTGTATTTCCAAAGAAGTGAGTGGGAGCACTATAGAATTTTTTATGAGTATATGTTGTTAACATATTGTTGATCAGAAATGATGTAGAATTTCTGGAAAGCATATAGGGTTATTTGAAAAGTGTTTGTCAATGGAAAACCTGGATTAAGATACTTGAACATTGAGCATCAAGATCTATAAGGATAGATCAAAAACCGCTTAATAGTACTTTCAAATGAATACATACCATGACAAGATTTTGAAGGAATTCAAAATAGATCAGCAAAGAAGGAGTTCTTGCCTGTGTTACAAGGTGTGGGTATTGAGTAAGACTCAAGACCTGACCACGGCAAAAGAGAGAGAAAGGACGAAGGTCGTCCCCTATGCTTTAGATGTAGGCTCTACAGTATGCTATGTTGTGTACCGCACCTGAAGTGTGCCTTGCCATGAGTTAGTCAAGGGGTACAAGAGTGATCCAGGAATGGATCACATGACAACGGTCGAACTTATCCTTAGTAACTAGTGGACTAAGGGATTTTCTCGATTATGGAGGTGGTAAAAGAGTTTGTCGTAAAGGGTTACGTCGATGCAAATTTGACACTAATCCGGATGACTCTGAGTAGTAAACTGGATTCGTATAGTAGAGCAGTTATTTGGAATAGCTCCAAGTAGCGTGTGGTAGCTGCATCTACAAGATGACATAGAGATTTGTAAAGCACACACGGATCTGAAAGGTTCAGACCCATTGACTAATAGCCTCTCTCACAAGCGAGATATCAACAAACCCCATGGGTGTTGGATTCATTACAATCACATAGTGATGTGAACTAGATTATTGACTCTAGTGCAAGTGGGAGACTGTTGGAAATATGCCCTAGAGGCAATAATAAAATGTTTATTATTGTATTTCCTTGTTCATGATAATTGTCTATTGTTCATGCTATAATTGTATTAACTGGAAACCGTAATACATGTGTGAATACATAGACCACAACATGTCCCTAGCAAGCCTCTAGTTGACTAGCTCGTTGATCAATAGATGGTTATGGTTTCCTGACCATGGACATTGGATGTCATTGATAACGGGATCACATCATTAGGAGAATGATGTGATGGACAAGACCCAATCCTAAGCATAGCACAAGATCGTGTAGTTTGTTTTGCTAGAGCTTTTCTAATGTCAAGTATCGTTTCCTTAGACCATGAGATTGTGCAACTCCCGGATACCGTAGGAATGCTTTGGGTGTACCAAACGTCACAACGTAACTAGGTGTCTACAAAGGTGCACTACAGGTATCTCCGAAAGTGTTTGTTGGGTTGGCACGAATCGAGACTGGGATTTGTCACTCTATATGACGGAGAGGTATCTCTGGGCCCACTGGGTAATGCATCATCATAATGAGCTCAATGTGACTAAGGAGTTAGCCAAGGGATCATGCATTACGGAACGAGTAAAGTGACTTGCCGGTAACGAGATTGAACGAGGTATTGGGATACCGACGATCGAATCTCGGGCAAGTAACATACCGATTGACAAAGGGAATTGTATACGGGATTGATTGAATCCCCGACATCGTGGTTCATCCGATGAGATCATGGTGGAACATGTGGGAGCCAATATGGGTATCTAGATCCCGCTATTGGTTATTGGCCGGAGATATGTCTCGGTCATGTCTGCATGGTTCCCGAACCCGTAGGGTCTACACACTTAAGGTTCGGTGACGCTAGAGTTGTTATGGGAAATAGTATGTGGTTACCTAAGGTTGTTCGGAGTCCCGAATGAGATCCCGAACGTGACAAGGAGTTCTGGAATGGTCAAGAGGTGAAGATCGATATATTGGACGAAGGGTATTGGAGTCCGAAATTGTTCTGGGGGTACCGGGTGACGACCAGCGTGTCCGAAAGGGGTTTCGGAGGCCCCGACAAGTGTTGGGGCGCCTTATGGGCCAAGGGGAAGGGGCACACCAGCCTACTAAGGGGCTGTGCACCCCTCCCACCCCATCTCACGTAACCAGTAGAGGTGGGGGCGCCTCCCCTAAGGCAGCCTCCCCTCCTGGCTTGGGGGGCAAGTCTCCTTGGGGTGGGGGCGCCCAAAACCCATCTAGGGTTCCCTCCCTGGCCGCCGCCCCTCCCCTAGATGGGATCTGAAGGGGCCGACCCCCTCTCCCCTTCTCCTATAAATAGTGGGGGTGGGAGGGCTGCCAGAAGACCTAGACCCTTCCCCTGGTGCAGCCCCTCCCCCTCTCCTATACCTCATCCTCCTCCGTAGCGCTTGGTGAAGCCCTGTCGGAGAACCACGAGCTCCATCACCACCACGCCGTCGTGCTGTCGGCGTTCTCCCTCAATGTCGGTGTCAAAACCGGCGGATCTCGGGTAGGGGGTCCCGAACTGTGCGTCAAGGCCGGATGGTAACAGGAGACAAGGGACACGATGTTTTTACCCAGGTTCGTGCCCTCTCGATGGAGGTAATACCCTACTCCTGCTTGATTAATATTGATGATATGGGTAGTACAAGAGTAGATCTACCACAAGATCAAGGAGGCTAAACCCTAGAAGCTAGACTATGGTATGATTGTTGTATATGGAGTTGATGTCCTACGGACTACAACCCTCCGGTTTATATAGACACCGGATAGGGTTAGGGTTACACAGAGTCGGTTACAATGGTAGGAGATCTTGAATATCCGCATCGCCAAGCTTGCCTTCCACGCCAAGGGAAGTCCCATCCGGACACGGGACGAAGTCTTCAATCTTGTATCTTCATAGTCCTGGAGTCCGGCTGAAGGTATAGTCCGGCTACCCGAACACCCCCTAATCCAGGACTCCCTCACTCAACTTCTCCTCTCCCCTTGCTGGATCAAGAAGGAGGAGACGTTCCCAGGCTATACGTGTGTTGAACGCGGAGGCGCCGTTTTTCGGCGCTTAGATCGGAATCGACCGTGATCTGAATCATTGCGTGTACGACTCCACCAGCGGCGTTCTTGTAACGCTTCCGCTTAGCGATCTTCAAGGGTATGAAGATGCACTCCCTCTCTCTCGTTGCTAGTATCTCCTAGATTGATCTTGGTGACACGTATGAAAATTTTGAATTATTGCTACGTTCCCCAACATTTAAGACTCTCAAAATAATCTAAGTGAAGCATGAGAGATCAATAGTTTCTATGAAACAAATCCACCACAGTGCTCTAAAAGATATAAGTGAAGTACTAGAGCAAAACTACATAACTCAAAAGATATAAGAGAAGCACATAGAGTATTCTAACAAATTCTAAATCATGTATGGCTCTCTCGAAAGGTGTGTACAGCAAGGATGATTGTGGTAAACTAAAAAGTAAAGACTCAAATCATACAAGACGCTCCAAGCAAAACACATATCATGTGGCGAATAAAAATATAGCTCCAAGTAAAGTTACCGATAGAAGTAGACGAAAGAGGGGATGCCTTCCGGGGCATCCCCAAGCTTTGGCTTTTAGGTGTCCTTAGATTATCTTGGGGGTGCCATGGGCATCCCAAGCTTAGGCTCTTGCCACTCCTTGTTCCATAATCCATCAAATCTTTACGCAAAACTTGAAAACTTCACAACACAAAACTTAAAGTAGAAAATCTCGTGAGCTCCGTTAGCGAAAGAAAACAAAAGACCACTTCAAGGTACTGTAATGCACTCATTCTTTATTTATATTGGTGTTATACCTACCGTATTCCAACTTCTCTATGGTTTATAAACTATTTTACTAGCCATAGATTCATCAAAATAAGCAAACAACACACGAAAAACAGAACAGTCTGTATTAATCTGTAGCTAGCGCAAGATCTGGAACCCCAAAAATTCTAAAATAAATTTCTGGACGTGAGGAATTTATATATTAATCATCTTCAAAAAGAATTAACTAAATAGCACTTTCCAAATAAAAATGGCAGTAGTTCTCGTCAGTGCTAAAGTTTCTGTTTTTTACAGCAAGTGTAACAAGACTTTCCCCAAGTCTTCCCAACGGTTCTACTTGGAACAAACACTAATTAAACACAAAAACACAACCAGAACAGAGTTTAGATAAATTATTTATTACTAAATAGGAGCAAAAAGCAAGGAATAAAAATAAAATTGGGTTGCCTCCCAACAAGCGCTATCGTTTAACGCCCCTAGCTAGGCATAACAAGCAAGGATAGATCTAGGTATTGCCATCTTTGGTAGGCAATCCATAAGTGGCTCTCATAATAGATTCATAAGGTAATTTAATTTTCTTTTTAGGAAAGTGTTCCATGCCTTTCCTTAATGAAAATTGGAATCTAATATTTCCTTCCTTCATATCAATAATTGCACCAATCTTTCTAAGGAAAGGTCTACCAAGAATAATAGGACATGAAGGATTGCAATCTATGTCAAGAACAATAAAATCTACGGGCACATAATTCCTATTTGCAACAATAAGAACATCATTAATTCTTCCCGTAGGTTTCTTAATAATGGAATCCGCAAGGTGCAAGTTTAAAGAGCAATCATCAAAATCACGGAAACCTAACAAATCACACAAAGTCTTTGGAATCGTGGAAACACTAGCACCCAATTCACATAAAGCATAGCATTCATGATCTTTAATTTTAATTTTAATAGTTGGTTCCCACTCATCATAAAGCTTTCTAGGGATAGAAACTTCCAATTCAAGTTTTTCTTCATAAGATTGCATCAAGGCATCAACGATATGTTTAGTAAATGCTTTATTTTGACTATAAGCATGAGGAGAATTTAGTACGGATTGCAACAAGGAAATACAATCAATCAAAGAGCAATTTTCATACTTAGATTCCTTGAAATCCATAATAGTGGGTTTAGCAACATCTAGGGTTTTAATTTCTTCAATCCCACTTTTATTAATTTTAGCATCAAGATCAAAAAATTCTGAATTCTTGGAACGCCTTCTAGGTAAAGGTGGATCATATTCAGTCCCATCATTATCAAGATTCATATTGCAAAACAAAGATTTAATAGGGGACGCATCAATAACTTTTAGATCTTCATCATTATTTTCATAGGAACTAGAAGAACACGCTCTTATAAAGGCATCTTTCTTAGCACGCATCCTAGCGGTTCTTTCTTTGCACTCATCAATGGAAATTCTCATGGCTTTGAGAGACTCATTGATATCATGCTTAGGTGGAATAGATCTAAGTTTCAAAGAATCAACATCAAGAGAAATTCTATCAACGTTCCTAGCCAACTCATCAATCTTAAGCAATTTTTCTTCAATCAAAGCATTAAAATTCTTTTGCGAAGTAATAAATTCTTTAATATTAGATTCAAAATCAGAGGGCATCTTATTATAATTTCCATAGGAATTGTTGTAGGAATTACCATAATTATTAGAGGGATTACTAGGATAAGGCCTAGGATTAAAATTTCCTCTATACGCATTGTTACCAAAATTGTTCCTACCAACAAAATTCACATCCATAGATTCATTATTATTCTCAATCAAAGTAGACAAGGGAATAGCATTAGGATCAGAAGAAACACTCTTATTAGCAAATAATTTCATAAGTTCATCCATCTTTCCACTCAAAACATTAATTTCTTCTATCGCATGCACCTTTTTATTAGTAGATCTTTCAGTATGCCATTGAGAATAATTAACCATAATATTATCTAGGAGTTTAGTGGCTTCTCCTAAAGTGATTTCCATAAAAGTGCCTCCCGCGGCCGAATCTAAAAGATTTCTAGAAGCAAAATTCAATCCGGCATAAATTTTTTGTATAATCATCCACAAATTTAAACCATGAGTAGGGCAATTACGTATCATTAGTTTCATTCTCTCCCAAGCTTGTGCAACATGTTCATGATCCAGATGCTTAAAATTCATAATATCTTTTCTAAGAGAGATGATCTTAGTGGGAGGAAAATACTTAGAGATAAAAGCATCTTTGCACTTATTCCATGAATCAATACTATTTTTAGGCAAAGACAAAAACCAAGCTTTAGCACGATCTCTAAGTGAAAAAGGAAATAGCTTCAATTTAACAATATCATTATCCACATCTTTCTTCTTTTGCATATCACACAAATCAACGAAGCTATTTAGATGGGTAGCGGCATCTTCACTAGGAAGGCTGAAAACGGATCTTTCATGACAAGATTTAGCAAAGCAGTATTAATTTCACAAGATTTAGCATCGGTAAGAGGAGCAATTGGAGTGCTAATAAAATCATTGTTGTTGGTATTAGTGAAGTCACATAATTTAGTATTATCTTGAGCCATCGTGACAAGCAAGCAAACTAACACACAAGCAAACAAAAAACAAGCGAGCAAAAAGAGGCAAATAGAGAACGAGATGGAGGATAGAGAGAGAGGGTGAATAAAACGGCAAGGGTGTAGTGGGGGAGAGGAAAACGAGAGGCAAATGGCAAATAATGTAATGCGGGAGATAAGGGTATGTGATGGGTACTTGGTATGTTGACTTCTGCGTAGACCTCCCCGGCAACGGCGCCACAAATCCTTCTTGCTACCTCTTGAGCACTGCGTTGGTTTTCCCCGAAGAGGAAGGGATGATGCAGCAAAGTAGCGTAAGTATTTCCCTCAGTTTTTGAGAACCAAGGTATCAATCCAGTAGGAGGCTATGCGTGAGTCCCTCGTACCTGCACAAAACAAATAAATCCTCGCAACCAACACGAATAGAGATTGTCAATCCCAACACGGCCACTTACGAGAGTGAGATCTGATAGATATGATAAGATAATATTTTTGGTATTTTTGGTATTTTTGTGATAAAGATGCAAAGTAAAATAAAGGCAAAGTAAAAAAGCAAAGGAAATAACTAAGTAGTAGGAGATTAATATGATAAAGATAGACCCTGGGGCCATAGGTTTCACTAGTGGCTTCTCTCGAGAGCATAAGTATTCTACGGTGGGTGAACAAATTACTGTTGAGCAATTGACAGAATTGAGCATAGTTATGAGAATATCTAGGTATGAACATGTATATAGGCATCACGTCCGAGACAAGTAGACGGAATCCTGCCTGCATCTACTACTATTACTCCACTCATCGACCGCTATCCAGCATGCATCTAGAGTATTAAGTTAAAAATAGAGTAACGCCTTAAGCAAGATGACATGATGTAGAGGGATAAACTCATGCAATATGATGAAAACCCCATCTTGTTATCCTTGATGGCAACAATACAATACGTGCCTTGCTGCCCCTACTGTCACTGGGAAAGGACACCGCAAGATTGAACCCAAAGCTAAGCACTTCTCCCATTGCAAGAAAGATCAATCTAGTAGGCCAAACCAAACTGATAATTCGAAGAGACTTGCAAAGATAACCAATCATACATAAAAGAATTCAGAGAAGATTCAAATATTGTTCATAGATAGACTTGATCATAAACCCACAATTCATCGATCTCAACAAACACACCGCAAAAAGAAGATTACATCGAATAGTTCTCCACAAGAGAGGGGGAGAACATTGTATTGAGATCCAAAAAGAGAGAAGAAGCCATCTAGCTAATAATTATGGACCCGTAGGTCTGAGGTAAACTACTCACACTTCATCGGAGGGGCTATGGTGTTGATGTAGAAGCCCTCCGTGATCGATGCCCCCTCCGGTGGAGCTCCGGAACAGGCCCCAAGATGGTATCTCGTGGATACAGAAAGTTGTGGCGGTGGAATTAGGTTTTTGGCTCCGTATCTGATCGTTTGGGGGTACGTAGGTATATATAGGAGGAATGAGTACGTCGGTGGAGCAACAAGGGGCCCACGAGGGTGGAGGGCGCGCCTGGGGGGGTAGGCGCGCCCCCCTACCTGTGGCCTCCTCTTTTGTGTCTTGACGTAGGGTCCAAGTCTCCTGGGTCTTGTTGTCAGGACCCCGATTCCAACTCACATCGATCTAGCCGGTAACATCTCATATCACTTTGCGGCCTCACGCACGGTATTCCCACGGGTGTCGCCTTACCATGGCCCGGGACCGTTTGCGCCTTTTGGCTCACGTATATGATAGTGTCGCTAGCATCCATATGACAGAGAACCCGGGCCGACATGGCTAGTCGTGAACCCAAAGCGGCACCAACCTATGGGGACAGGCATACATGAATCATATCGAGCATATCGGTCAGCAGCGTGTGAATTCGGGCTGTAGCACGGGGCTAACAGGACTCCGGGAACCCGGGCTGTAGCATTCTAGGCAGGACTCCGGATGTCACCGCGTGACATTTCCCCGAAGGGACAGACACAGGAACGAAGTGAAACACATGCCGGCCAGTCAAATGCCGTGAGCAGTAGTACTGGGCTAGCAGGACTCCGGTGAACCGGGCTGTAGCGGACTACTATGGCTCATGGAAGCACTAGACTACATTTCCCCATAAGAGAGGCTGCCAAGGATAAACAACTAGATTGTCGGATCCCACACATACCAAACATTCCAATCATACACACAATATGCTCGATATGTGTAAATACAACATGGCATCACAACATAACTCTACGACTCAAGTATTTATTCATTAGGCTTCGAGGAGCCAAGATATTACAAACATGGGTCTCATGACCCAACAATCATAGCATACAAATCAAAACACATGCGGAAGCTTAGCATGTCTGAGTACAGACATCTACAAATGAAAGAGGCTAAGAAGCCTGACTATCTACCAGATCCTGCCGAGGGCACAAGATCGTAGCTGAGGTAGCAAGCTAAACGTCGAAGCCCACACGGAACTACTAGCGAGACTGACGTCTCTCTGCAAAACATAAATTAAGCAAACGTGAGTACAATTGTACTCAGCAAGACTTACATCAGAACTAACTACATATGCATCGGTATCAACAAAGGGGTAGTGGAGTTTAACTGCAGCAAGCCAGCTTTGACCCAGTGGCTAACCTGAACTAATACTGCAAGCAACTCTTTGAGGTGGCGCACACGAGTCCACATATTCACCATTCAATACACCACTATGGATCCGCTCCCGTCTCCCTACGAGAAGGCCATCCATAGCACTCACACTTATCTTGCGAGTTTTAGAGTATCCACTTTCACTTGTCTATGAACTGTTATAGGCAACCCAGAAGTCCTTTACCGCGGACACGGCTATTCGAATAGATCATTTATAACCCTGCAGGGGTGTACTTCTTCACACACGCTCTCGCCACTTACCACCATGTACACGTCGTGTATCTCGGCAACCTTCAAGCAGAAGCCTGGCGAGGGAGTCGGCCACGACCTGACTAACCACACAAGTCTCTAGTCTAGGTTTATCGCCTATTCGGGTTCCATCTGCGAGGAGATCCGGCCGGAGTTTCGCTCACAGCCCCAAACGATGTGTGCAGGGTTCCCGAGACACCAAACGGGCGCCCGGTACACCGTTCCATGGTGTATCTACAGCATCATAGCCCACCCCTAGGGTCAGCGCTACGCACGGCCGCCAACACATATCCTACAAACACCAGATACTAGTTGCAACTCCTGGACAGAGGACAAGGGCAGTTAATAAGTCGAGAGGGTCCATTGGTTTCGGGCCCAATGCATGGTAGTAGCTGTTCATGGATCACAAACACAGAACTCAGTTCCTAAGGACGGTTTCAATGAGACAACCCACCATGTACTCCTACATGGCCTCTCATCGCTACCTTTACCAAATTGTGTTCACACACTTAGCTCACACACAGTAGGACATGTTCATCACTGTTCCAATTCATCCCCGATGAATCAGACCTGACTCAACTCTAAGCAGTAGCAGGCATGACAAATAAGCATGAATGAGTAGGCACATCAGGGCTCAAACAACTCCTACTCATGCTAGTGGGTTTCATCTATTTACTGTGGCAATGACAGGTCATGCAGAGGAAAGGGGTTCAACTACCGCAACATGTAATAGTTGAATCGTTGTTGTCCTAATGCAGTAAAAGAGAGCAGGAGCGAGAGAGTGGGATTGTATCAGAATGAACAAGGGGGTTTTGCTTCCCTGGCACTCCTGAAGATAATATAGTTCTACATCGGTGTCATCGATCCCTATCGTCAAAACCACGTCTATCGAGAGGGGACAAATACCGGCAAACAAAGAGGAACACAATCAATGCAATGCAACAATTATGATGCATGATAATGTCATGGCAATATGCTGTGGTTTGAGCTAATGCAACTAGCAACATGTTAAATGGAGTTGGTTTGAACCCTAGGTTCAAATTCAAACTCCATATGTGAGAGTTTAAATTCCATTTATATGAACTGGCCTAAATAGCATCCATAAGTTGTTCTAACATGCATTGAAATGCCATAAATAGATTCCTTGAATTTTTTTGATAATTTTTCATATATAATTTATTTCATTTGGAGTTACGGTTGAATTTCTATGAATTTTAGAAGTTTAGAGCATTTTCTGAAATTTATAAATCATTTCTGATTTATTTTAATTCCAGAAAACAAATACTGCATCAGCATTGAGTAAGCATGACGTCAGCAAGTCAACTGCGGCTGACCGGGGTCAAACCTGACCAGTGGGGCCTACTGGTCAGTGACACACCGCTGGCATGAGTCACTCACGTGTGGGGTCGGTCAACGTGTGACGTGGCCGGGTCAAACTGACCTGTGGGGCCCGTGTGGTTAGTTTAATCTAAACAAAACTAAACAAGAGTTAATTAGGCAGCGGGGCCCACATGTCTGTGAGTCTGTGGGTCATTAGCTTAGTGCTAATTAGTTGTTAGGCCGGCGTTTAGCCGCCGGCGACGAGCAAACGCGGCGGCGAGGCTCGGGTTTGCTCTATGAGCCACCGTTCGACGCGCGGAAGGGCGCGTTTGAAAGAGGGGAGAGAGACGCATCCATGGGTGGCCGTGGTTCGAGCGGGGATGGACGGAGTCAAAGACGGTGACCAAAACGGCGGCGGCCAGAGCACGGTGGGTTGCGGGTTTGGGGTTGCGGTGCATGAGAGGGGGAGATGTTGGTGGCTACGGTCTCGCGGGGTCATTCTGAGCATGGTAGTGTTCTTAGGTGGAAGCTCCAGTGGCTATAGCCACGACGGCAACATGGTGCGGCGGCGGCGAGCTTCGGCTCCGGTGAGAACGAGGGCTACAAGGTGCAATCGAGGCGGGGAAGAGAGGGGTTCGAAGCGGTAGCTCACAGTGGGGTCGTCGGTGATCTCAGCGTGCTCGGGGATGGCCTAGTGACGACGAATCGGTCGATGATGGCCGCCGATGCAGAGGGCGAAGATGGCGTCGACGACGGCGCTCCAGGGCATCCGGCGTCATGTGGCTCGGCGGAGAGGACTGGGGCATCACGGCGGAGCTCGGGGGCGCGTCGGGGAGGCTCAGAGATGGCTGTGGCCATGGGGGAGCTCGTCGGCGGCGACGGCTGCATTCGGTCGCGCGTGTGAGAGAGAGACAGAGAAGGGGACGAGGGCGAGGGAGAGTGCGAGAGCGTCAAGGGGGTTGTGTGGCGTCCTCGGGGCAACGGGGAGACATGCAGGGAGGCAGGAGGTGGCCGGCGCGTGGCCGGCGCGCGGCGAGCACGCGCCCCTGCCTTCTGGCACGAGGTAAGGGGTGACTAGCTGTTGCGGGTGGGCTGGGCCGGTCAAGCTGGGCCGGCTATAGGTAAGTGGGCCAGGTAGGTTCCTTTCTCCTCTCTTTTATTAATTGTTTCTGTTTTCTATTCTCTGCAATTGTTTTGTCTTTATTAAAAATGCCAGAGCATTTCCAAAAATCCTGAAAATATTTGTGGGCACTGTTGAAATTATTCCCAACAGCCCTCAACTAGTTTCAGAATTATTAGAGCATTTAAAATATTTATAGGATTTAAATGCCCTAATTCAATTACAATATGAGTTAATTCAAAAATCCAGAAATGACCTAGAAACATGTTTATCATTTTTGGCAGAGGTTTTAGCCAGAACCAAAAATGATGAACATTTTTAAGGGCATATTGGGTTCATTTAAAATATTTAAAGTTGGGCCTATTTGCATTGCTTTGGTGCTAGGGGTTTGATCATCCCCATTTCAGTTTCCTAAAAAAATAAACATGATGCCATGATGATCATGCAAGAGTAAGCAAAGCTAAGCTAGGGCTGTGACACTTGTTCGTTGAGAAAATCATGTTCCCGAAGATTTCATTCCGTTTGGACTCCGTTTGATATTCCTTTTCTTCGAAACCCTAAAACAGGCAAAAAACAGCAATTCTGGGCTGGGCCTCCGGTTAATAGGTTAGTCCCAAAAATAATATAAAAGTGGAAAATAAATCCCAATAATGTCCAAAACAGTAGATAATATAGCATGGAGCAATCAAAAATTATAGATACGTTGGAGTCGTATCACGGCCACGGAGGCATCCTGCAGGCAGCGAACGGGGGGAGGGGTTGATTGCCTTTTCTTTTTAGATCTAAGGGTGTGTGTGTAAATGTTATTGTTGGGGAACGTAGTAATTTCAAAAAAAATTCCTACGCACACACAAGATCATGGTGATGCATAGCAATGAGAGGGGAGAGTGTTGTCTACGTACCCTCGTAGACTGGCAACGGAAGCGTTGACACAACATAGAGGAAGTAGTCGTACGTCTTCCCGATCCGACCGATCGAAGTACCGAACGTATGGCACCTCCGAGTTCTGCACACGTTCAACTCGGTGACGTCCCTCGAGCTCCGATCTAGCAGAGTGTTGAGGGAGAGTTTTGTCCACACGACGGCGTGATGATGGTGATGATGTTCTACCGACGCAGGGCTTCGCCTAAGCACCGCTACGATCTGACCGAGGTGGAATATGGTGGAAGGGGGCACCGCACACGGCTAAGGAACGATCACGAAGATCAACTTGTGTGTCATGGGGTGCCCCCTTGCCCTTGTATATAAAGGCGGGAGAGGGGGAGGTGCGGCCTGCCCTAGGGGTGCGCCTGGAGGAGTCCTACTCCCACTGGGAGTAGGACTTCCCCCTCTTGCCTTGTTGGAGAAGGAAAGGGGAAGGGGAAAGAGGAAAGGGGGGCGCCGCCCCCCCCCCCTCCTTGTCCTATTCGGACTAGGGTGGAGGGGTAGCGCGGCCTGCCCTGGCCGGCCCTGCTCTTCTCCCTTAGGGCCCATGTAGGCCCATTAACCCCCGGGGGTGGTTCCGGTAACCCCCGGTACTCCGGTAAAATCCCGATTTCACCCGGAATGTTTCCGATATCCAAATATAGGCTTCCAATATATCAATCTTTATGTCTCGACCATTTCGAGACTCCTCGTCATGTCCGTGATCACATCCGGGACTCTGAACAACCTTCGGTACATCAAAACACAAAAACCCTAATTACGATCATCACCGAACTTTAAGCGTGCGGACCCTACGGGTTCAAGAACTATGTAGACATGACCGAGACACGTCTCCGGTCAATAACCAATAGCGGAACCTAGATGCTCATATTGGCTCCTACATATTCTACGAAGATCTTTATCGGTCAGACCGCATAACGACATACGTTGTTCCCTTTGTCATCGGTATGTTACTTGCCCGAGATTCGATCGTCGGTATATCAATACCTAGTTCAATCTCGTTACCGGCAAGTCTCTTTACTCGTTCCGTAATACATCATCTCGCAACTAACTCATTAGTTGCAATTCTTGCAAGGCTTAGGTGATGTGCATTACCGAGAGGGCCCAGAGATACCTCTCCGACAATCGGAGTGACAAATCCTAATCTCGAAATACGCCAACCCAACAAGTACCTTCGAAGACACCTGTAGAGCACCTTTATAATCACCCATTTACGTTGTGACGTTTGGTAGCACACAAAGTGTTCCTCCGGTAAACGGGAGTTGCATAATCTCATAGTCATAGGAACATGTATAAGTCATGAAGAAAGCAATAGCAACAAACTAAACGATCAAGTGCTAAGCTAACGGAATGGGTCAAGTCAATCACATCATTCTCCTAATGATGTGATCCCTTTAATCAAATGACAACTCATGTCTATGGTTAGGAAACATAACCATCTTTGATCAACGAGCTAGTCAAGTAGAGGCATACTAGTGACACTCTATTTGTCGATGTATTCACACATGTATTATGTTTCCGGTTAATACAATTCTAGCATGAATAATAAACATTTATCATGATATAAGGAAATAAATAATAACTTTATTATTGCCTCTAGGGCATATTTCCTTCAGTCTCCCACTTGCACTAGAGTCAATAATCTAGTTCACATCGCCATGTGATTTAATACCAATAGTTCACATCACCATGTGATTAACACCCATAGTTCACATCGACATGTGACCAACACCCAAAGGGTTTACTAGAGTCAATAATCTAGTTCACATCGCTATGTGATTAACACCCAAAGAGTACTAAGGTGTGATCATGTTTTGCTTGTGAGAGAAGTTTAGTCAACGGGTTTGCCACATTCAGATCCGTACGTATTTTGCAAATTTCTATGTCAACAATGCTCTGCACGGAGCTACTCTAGCTAATTGCTCCCACTTTGAATATGTATCCAGATTGAGACTTAGAGTCATCTAGATCTGTGTCAAAAGTTGCATCGACGTAACCCTTTATGACGAACCTTTTGTCACCTCCATAATCGAGAAACATATCCTTATTCCACTAAGGATAATTTTGACCAATGTCCAGTGATCTACTCCTAGATCACTATTGTATTCCCTTGCCAAACTCAGGGCAGGGTATACAATAGGTCTGCTACACAGCATGGCATACTTTATAGAACCTATGGCTGAGGCATAGGGAATGACTTTCATTCTCTCTCTATCTTCTGTCGTGGTCGGGTTTTGAGTCTTACTCAACTTCACACCTTGTAACATAGGTAAGAACTCCTTTTTGACTGTTCCATTTTGAACTACTTCAAAATCTTACCAAGGTATGTACTCATTGAAAAACTTTATCAAGCGTCTTGATCTATCTCTATAGATCTTGATGCTCAATATGTAAGCAGCTTCACCGAGGTCTTTCTTTGAAAAACTCCTTTCAATCATTCCTTTATGCTTTGCAGAATAATTCTACATTATCTCCGATCAACAATATGTCATTCACATATACTTATCAGAATGTTGTAATGCTCCCACTCACTTCCTTGTAAATACAAGCTTCACCGCAAGTCTGTATAAAACTATATGATTTGATCAACTTATCAAAGCGTATATTCCAACTCCGAGATGCTTGCACCAGTCCATAGATGGATCACTAGAGCTTGCATATTTTGTTAGTACCTTTAGGGTTGACAAAACCTTCTGGTTGCATCATATACAACTCTTCTTTAATAAATCCATTAAGGAATGCAGTTTTGTTTATCCACTTGCCAGATTTCATAAAATGTGGCAATTCCTAACATGATTCGGACAGACTTAAGCATAGATACGAGTGAGAAACTCTCATCGTAGTCAACACCTTGAACTTGTCGAAAACCTTTTTGCGATAATTCTAGCTTTGTATATAGTGACACTACTATCAGCGTCCGTCTTCCTCTTGAAGATCCATTTAATCTTAATGGCTCGCTGATCATTGGGCAAGTCAATCAAAGTCCATACTTTGTTCTCATACATGGATCTCATCTCAGATTTCATGGCCTCAAGCCATTTCGCGAAATCTGGGCTCATCATCGCTTCCTCATAGTTCGTAGGCTCATCATGGTCAAGTAACATGACCTCTAGAACAGGATTACCGTACCACTCTGGTGCGGATATCACTCTGGTTTACCTACGAGGTTTGGAGTAACTTGATCTGAAGTTACATGATCATCATCATTAGTTTCCTCACTAATTGGTGTAGTAGTCACAGGAACAGATTTCTGTGATGAACTACTTTTCAATAAGGGAGCAGGTACAGTTACCTCATCAAGTTCTACTTTCCTCCCACTCACTTCTTTCGAGAGAAACTCCTTCTCTAGAAAGGATCCATTCTCGGCAACGAATATCTTGCCTTCGGATCTGTGATAGAAGGTGTACCCAACATTTTCTTTTGGCTATCCTATGAAGACGCACTTCTCCGATTTGGGTTTGAGCTTATCAGGTTGAAACTTTTTCACATAAGCATTGCAACCTCAAACTTTAAGAAACGACAGCTTAGGTTTCTTGCCAAACCATAGTTCATACGGTGTCGTCTCAACGGATTTAGATGGTGCCCTATTTAACATGAATGTAGCTGTCTCTAATGCATAACCCCAAAACGATAGCGATAAATCAGTAAGAGACGTCATAGATCGCACCATATCTAATAAAGCACGGTTACGACGTTCGGACACACCATTACACTGTGGTGTTCCAGGTGGCGTGAATAGTGAAACTATTTCACATTGTTTTAACTGAAGGCCAAACTCGTAACTCAAATATTTTACTTCTGCGATCATATCGTAGAAACTTTTATTTTGTTACGATGATTCTCCACTTCACTCTAAAATTCTTTGAACTTTTCAAATGTTTCAGACTTGTGTTTCATCAAGTAGATATACTCATATCTGCTCAAATCATCTGTGAAGATCAGAAAATAATGATACCTGCCGTGAGCTTCAATATTCATCGAACCACATACATCAGTATGCATGATTTCCAACAAATTTGTTGCTTGTTGCATTGTTCCGGTGAATGGAGTCTTAGTCATCTTGCCCATGAGGCATGGTTCGCAAGCATCAACTGATTCATAATCAAGTGATTCCAAAAGTCCATTAGCATGGAGTTTCTTCATGCGCTTTACACCAATATGACCTAAACGGTAGTGCCACAAATAAGTTGCACTATCATTATTAACTTTGCATCTTTTGGTTTCAATATTATGAATATGTGTATCACTACGATCGAGATCCAACGAACCATTTTCATTGGGTGTGTAACCATATATGTAAATAGAACAACAATTTATTCTCTTACTTAAATGAATAACCGTATTAAAATAAACATGATCAAATCATATTCATGCTCAATGCAAACACCAAATAACACTTATTTAGGTTCAACACTAATCCCGAAAGTATAGGGAGTGTGCGATGATGATCATATCAATCTTGGAACCACTTCCAACACACATCGTCACTTCACCCTTAGCTAGTCTCTGTTCATTCTGCAACTCCCATTTCGAGTTACTACTCTTAGAAACTGAACTAGTATCAAATACCGAGGGGTTGCTATAAACACTAGTAAAGTACACATCAATAACATGTATATCCAATATACCTTTGTTCACCTCGCCATCCTTCTTATCCGCCAAATACTTGGGGCAGTTCCGCTTCTAGTGACCAGTCCCTTTGCAGTAGAAGCACTCAGTCTCAGGCTTAGGTCCAGACTTGGTCTTCTTCACTTGAGCAGCAACTTGCTTGCCGTTCTTCTTGAAGTTCCCCTTCTTCCCTTTGCCCTTTTTGAAACTAGTGGTCTTTGTCAACCATCAACACTTGATGTGTTGGAAATATGCCCTAGAGGCAATAATAAATTGATTATTATTATATTTCCTTGTTCATGATAATCGTTTATTATCCATGCTAGAATTGTATTGATAGGAAACTCAGATACATGTGTGGATACATAGACAACACCATGTCCCTAGTAAGCCTCTAGTTGACTAGCTCGTTGATCAATAGATGGTTGCGGTTTCCTGACCATGGACATTTGATGTCATTGATAACGGGATCACATCATTAGAAGAATGATGTGATGGACAAGACCCAATCCTAAGCCTAGCACAAAGATCGTGTAGTTCGTATGCTAAAGCTTTTCTAATGTCAAGTATCATTTCCTTAGACCATGAGATTGTGCAACTCCCGGATACTGTAGGAGTGCTTTGGGTGTGCCAAACGTCACAACGTAACTGGGTGACTATAAAGGTGCACTACGGGTATCTCTGAAAGTTTCTGTTGGGTTGGCATGAATCGAGACTGGGATTTGTCACTCCGTGTGACGGAGAGGTATCTCTGGGCCCACTCGGTAGGACATCATCATAATGTGCACAGTGTGACCAAGGAGTTGATCACGGGATGATGTGTTGCGGAACGAGTAAAGAGACTTGCCGGTAACGAGATTGAACAAGGTATCGGGATACCGACGATCGAATCTCGGGCAAGTATCATACCGATAGACAAAGGGAATTGTATACGGGATTGATTAAGTCCTTGACATCGTGGTTCATCCGATGAGATCATCGTGGAACATGTGGGAGCCAACATGGGTATCCAGATCCTGCTGTTGGTTATTGACCGGAGAACGTCTCGGTCATGTCTGCATGTCTCCCGAACCCGTAGGGTCTACACACTTAAGGTTCGGTGACGCTAGGGTTATAGAGATATTAGTATGCGGTAACCCGAAAGTTTTTCGGAGTCCCGGATGAGATCCCGGACGTTAGAGGAGTTCCGGAATGGTCCGGAGGTAAAGAATTATATATAGGAAGTGCTATTTCGGGCATCGGGACAAGTTTCGGGGTCATCGGTATTGTACCGGGACCACCGGAAGGGTCCCGGGGATCCACCGGGTGGTCCCACCTGCCCCGGGGGGGCCACATGGGCTGTAGGGGGTGCACCTTGGCCTACATGGGCCAAGGGCACCAGCCCCTAGAGGCCCATGCGCCAAGAGTGGAGGAAAAGGGAGAGTCCTAAAGGGGGAAGGCACCTCCGAGGTGCCTTGGGGAGGATGGACTCCTCCCCCCCCCCCTTGGCCGCACCCTTCCTTCGAGGAAGGGGCAAGGCTGCACCCTCCCCCTCTCCCTTGGCCCTATATATAGTGGGGGGAAGGGAGGACAACCATACCTAAGGCCTGGCGCCTCCCTCTCCCTCCCATGACACATCTCCCTCCTCCCGCAGCGCTTAGCGAAGCCCTGTTGGAATCCCGCTACTTCCACCACCACGCCGTCGTGCTGCTGGATCTCCATTAACCTCTCCTTCCCCCTTGCTGGATCAAGAAGGAGGAGACGTCGTTGCTCCGTACGTGTGTTGAACGCGGAGGTGCCGTCCGTTCGGCGCTAGGATCATCGGTGATTTGAATCACGACGAGTACGACTCCATCAACCCCGTTCTCTTGAACGCTTCCGCTTAGCGATCTACAAGGGTATGTAGATGCACTCTCCTTCCCCTCGTTGCTAGTCTCTCCATAGATAGATCTTGGTGACACGTAGGAAAATTTTGAATTTTTGCTACGTTCCCCAACAGTGGCATCATGAGCTAGGTCTATGCGTAGTTTCTATGCACGAGTAGAACACAAAGTAGTTGTGGGCGTTGATTTTGTTCAATATGCTTACCGTTACTAGTCCAATCTTGATTCGGTGGCATTGTGGGATGAAGCGGCCCGGACCGACCTTACACGTACTCTTACGTGAGACTGGTTCCACCGACTGACATGCACTAGTTGCATAAGGTGGCTAGCGGGTGTCTGTCTCTCCCACTTTAGTCGGATCGGATTTGATGAAAAGGGTCCTTATGAAGGGTAAATAGCAATTGGCATATCATGTTGTGGTCTTTGCGTAGGTAACAAATGTTCTTGCTAGAAACCCATAGCAGCCACGTAAAACATGCAACAACAATTAGAGGACGTCTAACTTGTTTTTGCATGGTATGCTATGTGATGTGATATGGCCAAAGGATGTGATGAATGATATATGTGATGTATGAGATTGATCATGTTCTTGTAATAGGAATCACGAGTTGCATGTCGATGAGTATGACAACCGGCAGGAGCCATAGGAGTTGTCTTAATTTATTTATGACCTGCGTGTCAACATAAATGTCATGTAATTACTTTACTTTATTGCTAACCGTTAGCTGTAGTAGTAGAAGTAATAGATGACGTGACAACTTCATGGAGACACGATGATGGAGATCATGGTGTCATGCCGGTGACAAGTGGATCATGGAGCCCCAAGATGGAGATCAAAGGAGCTATATGATATTGGCCATATCATGTCACTATTATTTGATTGCATGTGATGTTTATCATGTTTATACATCTTATTTGCTTAGAACGACGGTAGTAAATAAGATGATCCCTCATTAAAATTTCAAGAAAGTGTTCCCCCTAACTGTGCACCGTTGCGACAGTTCGTTGTTTCGAAGCACCACGTGATGATCGGGTGTTAGATTCTTACGTTCACATACAACGGGTGTAAGACAGATTTACACATGCAAACACTTAGGTTGACTTGATGAGCCTAGCATGTGTACAGACATGGCCTCGGAACACAGAAGACTGAAAGGTCGAGCATGAGTCGTATAGAAGATACGATCAACATGAAGATGTTCACCGATGATGACTAGTCCGTCTCACATGATGATCGGACACGGCCTAGTTTACTCGGATCATGTAATCACTTAGATGACTAGAGGGATGTCTATCTGAGTGGGAGTTCATAAGATGAACTTGTTTATCCTGAACATAGTCAAAAGGATTTCGCAAATTATGTCGTAGCTCGCGCTTCAATTCTATTGTTTAGTTATGTTCCTAGAGAAAGTTTAGTTGAAAGTTGATAGTAGCAATTATGCGGACTAGGTCCGTAAACTGAGGATTGTCCTCATTGCTTCATAGAAGGCTTATGTCCTTAATGCACCGCTCAGTGTGCTGAACCTCGAACGTTGTATGTGGATGTTGCGAACATCTGACATACACATTTTGATAACTACGTGATAGTTCAGTTGAACGGTTTAGAGTTGAGGCACCGAAGACGTTTTTGAAACGTCGCAAAACATATGAGATGTTTTGAGGGCTGAAATTGGGATTTCAGGCTCGTGCCTACGTCAAGAGGTATAAGACCTCCGACGATTTTCTTAGCCTACAAACTAAGGAGAAAAGCTCAATTGTTGAACTTGTGCTCAGATTGTCTGAGTACAACAATCGCTTGAATCGAGTGGGAGTTGATCTTCCAGATGAAATAGTGATGGTTCTCCGAAGCCATTACCACCAAGCTGCTTGAGCTTCATGATGAACTATAATATATCAGGGACATATATGATGATCCTTGAGATATTCGCGATGTTTGACACCGCGAAAGTAGAAATCAAGAAGGAGCATCAATTGTTGATGGTTGGTGAAACCACTAGTTTCAAGAAGGGCAAGGGAACAAAGGGATACTTCATGAAACGGCAATTCAGATGCTGCTCTAGTGAAGAAACCCAAGGTTGAACCCAAACCCGAGACTGAGTGCTTCTGTAATAAGGGGAACAGCCACTGGAGCAGAATTACCCTAGATACTTGGTAGATGAGAAGGATGGCAAGGTCGATAGAAGTATATTGGATATACATTGTGTTAATGTGTACTTTACTAGTACTCCTAGTAGCACCAGGGTATTAGATACCGGTTCAGTTGCTAAGTGTTAGTAACTCGAAATAAAAGCTACGGAATAAACGGAGACTAGCTAAAGGTGAGATGACGATATGTGTTGGAAGTATTTCCAAGGTTGATCAAATATCGTACGCTCCCTCTACCATCGAGATTGGTATTAAAACCTAAATAATTGTTATTTGGTGTTTGCGTTGAGCATAGACATGATTGGATTACGTCTATCGCAATACGGTTATTCATTTAAGGAGAATAATGGTTACTCTGTTTATTTGAATAATACCTTCAATGGTCTTACGCCTAAAATGAATGGTTTATTGAATCTCGATCATAGTGATACACATGTTCATGCCAAAAGATATAAGATAGTAATGATAGTACCACCTACTTGTGGCACTTCCACGTAAGTCATATCGGTATAAAACGCCTGAAGAAGCTCCATGTTGATGGATCTCTGGACTCACTCATTTTTGAAAGGATTGAGACATGCGAACCATGTTTGTTGGTAGATATGCATGAAGAAACTCTATACAGATGGATTGTTTGGACTCACTTGATTTTTGAATCACTTGAGACATGCAAATCATACCACATGGGCAAGATGACTGAAAGCCTCGTTTTCAGTAAAATGGAACCAGAAAGCAACTTGCTGGAAGTAATACATTTTGATGTGTGTAGTCCAATGAGTGTTGAGGCGTGTAGTGGATATCGTTATGTTCTTACTTCACAGATGATTTGAGTAGATGTTGAGTATATTTACTTGATGAATCACGAGTCTGAATTATTGAAAGGTTCAAGTAATTTCAGGGTGAAGTTGAAAGATCGTCGTGACAAGAGGATAAAAGATCTATGATATGATCATAGAGATGAATATCTGAATTACGAGTTTGGCACAGAATTAAGACATTGTGGAAATTGTTTCACAACTAATACAGCCTGGAACACCATAGTGTGATGGTGTGTCCGAACATCATAACTGCACCCTATTGGATATGATGCATACCATGACGTCTCTCATTGAATTACCACAATAGTTTTATGGGTTAGGCATTAGAGACAACCACATTCACTTTAAATAGGGCACCACGTAATTCCAATGAGATGACACCGTATGAACTATGGTTTAGAGAAACCTAAGCTGTCATTTCTTAAAAGGTTTGGGGCTGCGACGCTTATGTGAAAAAGTTTCAGGCTGATAAGCTCGAACCCAAAGCGGATAAATGCATCTTCATAGGACACCCAAAACAGTTGGGTATACCTCCTGTCTCAGATCCGAAAGCAATAAGGGATTGTTTCAAGAATCGGGTCCTTTCTCGAGGAAAAGTTTCTCTCGAAAGAATTGAGTGGGAGGATGGTGGAGACTTGATGAGGTTATTAAACCATCTCTTCAACTAGTGTGTGGCAGGGCACAGGAAGTTGTTCCCGTGGCACCTACACCAATTGAAGTGGAAGCTTATGATGGTGATCATGAGACTTCGGATCAAGTCACTCCCAAACCTCATGGGATGACAAGGATGCGTACTACTTCAGAGTGGTACGTAATCCTGTCTTGGAAGTCATGTTGCTAGACAACAATGAACCTACAAGCTATGGAGAAGCGGTGGTGGGCCTGGATTCCGATAAATGGCTCGAGGCCATATAATCTGAGAGAGGATCCATATATGAAAACAAAGTGTAGACTTTGGAAGAACTACTTGATGGTCGTAAGGCTGTTAGGTACAGATGGATTTTAAAAGGAAGACGGACAATGATGGTAAATGTCACCATTAAGAAAGCTCGACTTGTCGTTAAGGTGTTTCCCGACAAGTTCAAGGAGTTGACTACGATGAGACTTTCTCATTCATAGCGATGCTAAGAGTCTGTTGGAATTATATTAGCAATTACTGCATCATTTATGAAATCTTGCAGATAGGATGTCAAAACATTGTTTCCTCGACGATTTTTGAGGAAAGGTTGTATGTGATACAACCGGAAGGTTTTGTCAATCCTGAAAGATGCTAATAAGTATGCAAAGCTCCAGCAATCCTTCTAAGGACTGGAGTAAGCATCTCGGAGTTGGAATGTATGCTTTGATGAGATGATCAAAGATTTTGGGTTCATACAAAGTTTATGAGAAACTTGTATTTCCAAAGAAGTGAGTGGGAGCACTATAGAATTTCCGATGAGTATATGTTGTTGATCGGAAATGACGTAGAATTTCTGGAAAGCATATAGGGTTATTTGAAAAGTGTTTTTCAATGGAAAACCTGGATTAAGCTACTTGAGCATTGAGCATCAAGATCTATAAGGATAGATCAAAACGCTTAATGGTACTTTCAAATGAGCACATTCCTTGACATGATCTTGAAGGTGTTCAAGATGAATCAGTCAAAGAAGGAGTTCTTGCCTGAGTTGTAAGGTATGAAGTTAAGACTTAAAGCTGGACCACGGCAGAATAGAGAGAAAGGACGAAGGTCGTCCCCTATGCTTAAGACATAGGCTCTACAGTATGCTATGCTGTGTACCGCACCTGAAGTGTGCCTTGCCATGAGTCAGTCAAGGGGTACAAGAGTGATCCAAGAATGGATCACAGGACAGCGATCAAAGTTATCCTTAGTAACTAGTGGACTAAGGAATTTTCTCGATTATGGAGGTGGTAAAAGAGTTCGTCGTAAAGGGTTACATCGATGCAAGCTTAACACCTATCCGGATAGCTCCGATAGAGATACCGGATACGTATAATGGAGCAACAATTTAGAATAGCTCCAAGTAGAACAATTATTTGGAATAGCTCCAAATAGAACGTGGTAGCTACATCTAGGAGATGACATAGAGATTTGTAAAGCACACACGGATCTGAAAGGTTCAGACCCGTTGACTAAAACCTCTCTCACAAGCAACATGATCAAACCCAGAACTCATTGAGTGCTTATCACATAGTGATGTGAACTAGATTATTGACTCTAGTAAACTCTTGGATGTTGGTCACATGGCGATGCGACCTGTGAGTGTTAATCACATGGCGATGTGAACTAGATTATTGACTCTAGTGCAAGTGGGAGACTGTTGGAAATATGCCCTAGAGGCAATAATAAATTGATTATTATTATATTTCCTTGTTCATGATAATCGTTTATTATCCATGCTAGAATTGTATTGATAGGAAACTCAGATACATGTGTGGATACATAGACAACACCATGTCCCTAGTAAGCCTCTAGTTGACTAGCTCGTTGATCAATAGATGGTTACGGTTTCCTGACCATGGACATTTGATGTCGTTGATAACGGGATCACATCATTAGAAGAATGATGTGATGGACAAGACCCAATCCTAAGCCTAGCACAAAGATCGTGTAGTTCGTATGCTAAAGCTTTTCTAATGTCAAGTATCATTTCCTTAGACCATGAGATTGTGCAACTCCCAGATACCATGGGAGTGCTTTGGGTGTGCCAAACGTCACAACGTAACTGGGTGACTATAAAGGTGCACTACGGGTATCTCTGAAAGTGTCTATTGGGTTGGCACGAATCGAGACTGGGATTTGTCACTCCGTGTGACGGAGAGGTATCTCTGGGCCCACTCGGTAGGACATCATCATAATGTGCACAATGTGACCAAGGAGTTGATCATGGGATGATGTGTTACGGAACGAGTAAAGAGACTTGCCGGTAACGAGATTGAACAAGGTATCGGGATACCGACGATCGAATCTCGGGCAAGTATCGTACCGATAGACAAAGGGAATTGTATACGGGATTGATTAAGTCCTTGACATCGTGGTTCATCCGATGAGATCATCGTGGAACATGTGGGAGCCAACATGGGTATCCAGATCCCGCTGTTGGTTATTGACCGGAGAACGTCTCGGTCATGTCTGCATGTCTCCCGAACCCGTAGGGTCTACACACTTAAGGTTCGGTGACGCTAGGGTTATAGAGATATTAGTATGCGGTAACCCAAAAGTTGTTCGGAGTCCTGGATGAGATCCCGAACGTCACGAGGAGTTCCGGAATGGTCCGGAGGTAAAGAATTATATATAGGAAGTGCTATTTCGGGCATCGGGACAAGTTTCGGGGTCATCGGTATTGTACCGGGACCACCGGAAGGGTCCCGGGGGTCCACGGGGTGGGCCCACCTGCCCCGGGGGGCCACATGGGCTGTAGGGGGTGCGCCTTGGCCTACATGGGCCAAGGGCACCAGCCCCTAGAGGCCCATGCGCCAAGAGTGGAGGAAAAGGGAGAGTCCTAAAGGGGGAAGGCACCTCCGAGGTGCCTTGGGGAGGATGGACTCCTCCCCCCCTTGGCCGCACCCTTCCTTGGAGGAAGGGGCAAGGCTGCACCCTCCCCCTCTCCCTTGGCCCTATATATAGTGGGGGGAAGGGAGGACAACCATACCTAAGGCCTGGCGCCTCCCTCTCCCTCCCGTGACACATCTCCCTCCTCCCGCAGCGCTTAGCGAAGCCCTGTTGGAATCCCGCTACTTCCACCACCACGCCGTCGTGCTGCTGGATCTCCATTAACCTCTCCTTCCCCCTTGCTGGATCAAGAAGGAGGAGAAGTCGCTGCTCCGTACGTGTGTTGAACGCGGAGGTGCCGTCTGTTCGGCGCTAGGATCATCGGTGATTTGAATCACGACGAGTACGACTCCATCAACCCCGTTATCTTGAACGCTTCCGCTTAGCGATCTACAAGGGTATGTAGATGCACTCTCCTTCCCCTCGTTGCTAGTCTCTCCATAGATAGATCTTGGTGACACGTAGGAAAATTTTGAATTTCTGCTACGTTCCCCAACATGATGCCTTTCTTGATTTCTACCTTCGTCGATTTCAGCATCACGAAGAGCTTGGGAATTACTTTTGTCATTCCTTGCATATTATAGTTCATCACTAATTTCTAGTAACTCGGTGATAGTGACTAGAGAACTTTGTCAATTACTCTCTTATCTGGAAGATTAACTCCCACTTGATTCAAGCAATTGTAGTACTCAGACAATCTGAGCACATGCTCACTGGTTGAGCTATTCTCCTCCATCTTGTAGGCAAAGTACTGTCAGAGGTCTCATACCTCTCGACACGGGCATGAGTATGAAATACCAATTTCAACTCTTGGAACATCTTATATGCTCCATGGCGTTCAAAACGTCTTTGAAGGCCCGATTCTAAGCCGTTAAGCATGGTGCACTAAACTATCAAGTAGTCATCATATTGAGCTAGCCAAACATTCATAACGTCTGCATCTGCTCCTGCAATAGGTCTGTCACCTAGCGGTGCATTAAGGACATAATTCTTCTGTGCAGCAATGAGGATAATCCTCAGATCACGGATCCAATCCGCATCATTGCTACTAACATCTTTCAACTTAATTTTCTCTAGGAACATATCAAAAATAAAACAGGGGAGCTAAATGTGAGTTATTGATCTACAACATAGATATGCTAATACTACCAGGACTAAGTTCATGATAAATTTAAGTTCAATTAATCATATTACTTAAGAACTCCCACTTAGAAAGACATCCCTCTAATCTTCTAAGTGATCATGTGATCCAAATCAACTAAACCATAACCCCTCATGACGTGAAATGGAGTAGTTTTCAATGGTGAACATCACTATGTTGATCATATCTACTATATGATTCACGCTCGACCTTTCGGTCGCAGTGTTCCGAGGCCATATCTGTTATATGCTAGGCTCGTCAAGTTTAACCTGAGTATTCCGCGTGTGCAACTGTTTTGCACCCATTGTATTTGAACATAGAGCCTATCACACCCGATCATCACGTGGTGTCTCAGCACGAAGAACTTTCGCAACGGTGCATACTCAGGGAGAACACTTATACTTTGATAATTTAGTGAGGGATCATCTTATAATGCTACCGTCAATCAAAGCAAGATAAGATGCATCAAAGATAAACATCACATGCAATCAATATAAGTGATATGATATGGCCATCATCATCTTGTACTTGTGATCTCCATCTCTGAAGTACCGTTATGATCACCATCGTCACCGGTGCGACACCTTGATCTCCATTGTAGCATCATTGTCGTCTCGCCAATCTTATGCTTCCACGACTATCGCTATCTTAGTGATAAAGTAAAGCATTACAGCGCAATTGCACTGCATACAATAAAGCGACAACCATATGGCTCCCGCCAGTTGCCGATAACTCGGTTACAAAACATGATCATCTCATACAATAAAATTTAGCATCATGTCTTGACCATATCACATCACAACATGCCCTACAAAAACAAGTTAGACATCCTCTACTTTGTTGTTGCAAGTTTTACGTGGCTGTTATGGGCTTAGCAAGAACCTTTCTTACCTACGCATCAAAACCACAACGATAGTTTGTCAAGTTGGTGATGTTTTAACCTTCGCAAGGATCGGGCGTAGCCACACTCGGTTCAACTAAAGTTGGAGAAACTGACACCCGCCAGCCACCTATGTTCAAAGCACGTCAGTAGAACCAGTCTTGCGTAAGCGTACGCATAATGTCGGTCCGGGCCGCTTCATCCAACAATACCGCCGAACCAAAGTATGACATGCTGGTAAGCAATATGACTTATATCGCCCACAACTCACTTGTATTCTACTCGTGCATATGACATCTACGCATAAAACCTGGCTCTGATACCACTGTTGGGGAACGTAGTAATTTCAAAAATATTCCTATGCACACGCAAGATCATGGTGATGCATAGCAACGAGAGGGGAGAGTGTTGTCTACGTACCCTCGTAGACCGTCAACGGAAGCGTTGAGACAACATAGAGGAAGTAGTCATACGTCTTCCCGATCCGACCGATCGAAGTACCGAACATACGGCACCTCCGAGTTCTGCACACGTTCAACTCGGTGACATCCCTCGAGCTCCGATCCAGCAGAGTGTTGAGGGAGAGTTTCGTCAACACGATGGCGTGATGACAGTGATGATGTTCTACCGACGCAGGGCTTCGCCTAAGCACCACTATGATATGACCGAGGTGGAATATGGTGGAAGGGGGCACCGCACACGGCTAAGGAACGATCATGAAGATCAACTTGTGTGTCATGGGGTGCCCCCTTGCCCCGTATATAAAGGAGGGAGAGGGGGAGGTGCGGCCGGCCCTAGGGGTGCGCCTGGAGGAGTCCTACTCCCACCGGGAGTAGGACTTCCCCCTCTTGCCTTGTTGGAGAAGGAAAGGGGAAGGGGGAAAGAGGAAAGGGGGCGCCGCCCCCCTTCCTTGTCCTATTCGGACTATGGGGGAGGGGGAGCGCGGCCTGCCCTGGCCGGCCCTCCTCTTCTCCGTTAGGGCCCATGTAGGCCCATTAACCCCCGGGGGGGTTCCGGTAACCCCCGCTACTCCGGTAAGATTCCGATTTCACCTGAAACATTTCTGATATCCAAATATAGGCTTCCAATATTATCAATCTTTATGTCTCGACCATTTCAAGACTCCTCGTCATGTCCGTGATCACATCTGAGACTCTGAACAACCTTCGGTACATCAAAACACAAAAACCCTAATTACGATCGTCACCGAACTTTAAGCGTGCGGACCCTACGGGTTCGAGAACTATGTAGACATGACCGAGACACATCTCCGGTCAATAACCAATAGCGGAACCTGGATGCTCATATTGGCTCCTACATATTCTACGAAGATCTTTATCGGTCAGACCGCATAACAACATACGTTGTTCCCTTTGTCATCGGTATGTTACTTGCCCGAGATTCGATCGTCGGTATATCAATACCTAGTTCAATCTCGTTACCGGCAAGTCTCTTTACTCGTTCCGTAATACATCATCTCGCAACTAACTCATTAGTTGCAATGCTTGCAAGGCTTAGGTGACATGCATTACTAAGAGGGCCCAGAGATACCTCTCCGACAATCGGAGTGACAAATCCTAATCTCGAAATACGCCAACCCAACAAGTACCTTCGGAGACACCTGTAGAGCACCTTTATAATCACCCAGTTATGTTGTGACATTTGGTAGCACACAAAGTGTTCCTCCGGTAAACGGGAGTTGCATAATCTCATAGTCATAGGAACATGTATAAGTCATGAAGAAAGCAATAGCAACAAACTAAACGATCAAGTGCTAAGCTAACAGAATGGGTCAAGTCAATCACATCATTCTCCTAATGATGTGATCCCGTTAATCAAATGACAACTCATGTCTATGGTTAGGAAACATAACCATCTTTGATCAACGAGCTAGTCAAGTAGAGGCATACTAGTGACACTCTGTTTGTTTATGTATTCACACATGTATTATGTTTCCAGTTAATACAATTCTAGCATGAATAATAAACATTTATCATGATATAAGGAAATAAATAATAACTTTATTATTGCCTATAGGGCATATTTCCTTCAGTTATGCCAAGTCAGCTCCTTACAATCTGGTCCCACTTGTCAAAAACTGATCAAATGAGCCAAATCACCTGATCAGTGCTATTTGTAAAATGTTTACCGAATCCGAGATGATTTTTGCAAAAGATTAGTGACCTGGTAGTTTTCCGCAAACGATACCTCAAATGTGGTGGTTTTTTGCAATTCACTCGGATTTTCGAGGAAAACAAACGTGAGTGACAGTTTAGAAAACTCACTCATGCGGGATGACACATTATATACGGATTTTCGAGGAAAACAAACGTGAGTGAGAATTTACAAAACTCATCAAGTACTGGTATTTTACTGCAATCCCCTCAAGAGATCATGCACATTCACCCCTTAATGTGTCCCCTTCACCCAAGAACTTGTGAACATGTACTGATATTTTCTACTATGGTTGGACGACATGGGCATATAGAATCCACTAACACTCTTGGGCTAAAGTGTACTAGTGCACTATGTAACTAAAAAAGCTAATGACATATTAAAAGGCAATGACAGAAAATTGAGATCATTTTATAGCATAGGAAAAAATATGTATATATCATTCCACTATATATGAGATCTAAATTCAGTTCATAACTTCATAAGCAAAGAAATATAAACTAGGTCGGGAATAGTATCAAATTCAAGCATTGAAATAATTTTATTTCTCTTGAGTTGCTGTCGAATTTACATCTAAAAACTTGTGACATAGTGAACACATGTTAGTGTTACCACATGGCCCACATAACAAGCAACTTAAAAATGAACAAACAAAAGTATACGCACATGAGCATTATGTGTCATTTATTGCGAGAAGTATTCTGGTGCTGCACTAGTGGGCTTGCCAAATAAGGACATGTACAATGGTTAATAAGATAGTTCTATCTTAAGTCTTGCATTTTATTTAGAGATGACAAAAAAAAGATGTCTACAATGGGTCATCTCTTAGCCTTGTCTTCAATAACTAGCTATTCCTTAAAACATGGTAAGATATATTGTGCTAAGAGATACTCTTGTCTTCTCTTAAATAAGAGAAGACAAGCCTTTTCTTATGAGTTCTCTCTCCTCGACGTTCATGCTAGTGGTCTATCGATTATTATCGGCTTTCTTTCTTTTTTCCCCACTTTTTTGTTTTTCTTTATTTCTTAAATACCCATTGAACATTTTTCAGATACATGCTGAATATTTTTCAAATACACTATGAACATTTATTTGAAATACACGTTACACAATTGTAAATGCACATTGAATAATTTTTTTATACACAGTGAACATTCCTAAACACACGTTGAACATATTTTTTTGTAAAACATGTGAACATTTCTGAAGTGTTTACAAACATTTTTATACAGTGTTTATGAACAGTTCATTTTCTTTCCTTGGTTTTCCTTTTTTTTCAAATTCGTAAACTTTTTTAGCCTCAAAAATATTTTGAAAATTGTATATCATGTATTAAAGAATTTCTTCATGTATTTAAAAATGTCGTCATGTATTAAACATGATCACCATGTGTTTTTCTCCTTTATCCTTTTTTAAATACACCTTCACATTTCTTTCAAATACAAGCTAAACATTTTTCAAAAACACAATGAACATTTTCCAGATACATGATGAACATTTATTCATATACAAGTCGAATATTATCATATTCATGTTGAACATTAGTCAAATGCATGTCGAACATTCTTTAAATACATGGTGAACATATTTTAAATACATGTTGAACATTTTGCAAATGGATGTTGGACACTTTTCTAATACACAATAAACAATTTTTAATACAATGAACATTTAGAATACACAATGAACATTTTTAATTACACAGACATTTTAAAAATACATGATGAACAATTTTGAAGTACATAATTTACATTTTTAAAATATACAAAATAACTTCAAATATACATAATTTTTTAATTAATACGCGATGAAGATTTTTAATACACAATGATTTTTTAATACACGAAGCCCAAAGAGTGTAATGCATGGAGCGAGTAGTATAGAGGATAGAAGATATAGGCTTTTTATTTACTTTCGGGTGATTCTTTTGAAATATAGTGATTTTTTAAGTACCCGGTGAACATTTTTACAAAATTGATAAAGAAAGGATATATTCAAATTATATATTTTTCGAACATTTCGAATGTATGTAAAAAGATAAAAGAAAAGCAAAGGTAAAACAACCCTTCCAAATTTTGAATAGAAAAAGAAGAAGAAATAGAAAGAAAAACAACTAACAAAACATAAGGTCAAATTAGCTTAGCAGGTCAGTTGGCTAATTATCCTCCATGTATCGAGGACCTGTTGTCGCTAGATTTTAATCCTATTATTATGGGAACTCCTATTATCCAAATAAAAAACATAAACAGAAGAAACAAATGAACCAAATAAAAAAAATATCAAAAGAAACAAATGAACGAACCGAAGATGCATGATACTGGGCCGGCCCATTATAGCGGCCCTTGAGGCGAGGCGTCCAACTATCTCACTACAAGCGAGACATAGACCCTCCTGTGTACACATGTTGGACCATTGTTAATGAGTTTTTTACGAAATCACTAATTAAGAAGTACTCGTTGCAAAGAACACTTCACTTTCTCAGGTCGCGACAAGTGACGCACATGCAGTGCGCCACTTGTCGTAACCTGAGAGTTTTCTTTTTTTCGTAGATCTGTTTATTCAAAACGTTTTATCTCTTAAACCGTGCGTCCAAATCTTGAACTGTTTTCACCATTGGATTCCTCGCGTCGAGATCTTCAAAACTAGATCCCATGTTGATAGGTTTTGACGAACTTTTTTTTCACAAAAAAAATCGGACGAAAAAACCGAACCGGTAGCACGGTTTTTTCCCTTTCCGAAAGAGGCACGCACGTGCCTCTCGTGAAATCACAACCGTACCTCTCGTGGAAGCAAAACCGTGACTCTCGTGGAAGGAAAAAAACAGAAAATGCGTTTTTTTTCGTTTCCGAGAGGCACGGCCGTGACTCTCACGAAAGCACAACCGTGCCTGTCGCGAAAGCAAAATCGTGACTCTCGCGAAAGAAAAAAAAACAAAAGACGCGTATTTTTTCCCCTTTCCGAGAGGCACGGTCGTGACTTTCGTGTAAGCACAACCGTGTCTCTCGCGGAAGCAAAACCGTGACTCTCATGAAAGAAATAAAAATAGAAAATGTGTTTTGTTTTTCTCTCTTCAAGAGGTACGGCCGTGACTCTCGCGAAAGCACAACCGTGCCTCTCGCGGAAGCAAAACCGTGACTCTCGCGAAAGAATAAAAACAAAAAACGCGTTTTTTTCGTTTCCGAAAGGCACGGCCGTGACTCTCGCGGAAGAAAAACGTGACTTTCGTGAAAAAAACACGTTTTTTCGCGCAAAATAAAAGTTTTTTTTCAAAAAAAAATTGATCGAAAAGCTAAGAAAGACCGGGGGAAAACCAAAACATCGAAAAAAACCCAGAAAAAAAACGTTTAAAAAGCAAAAAATGCGTGCGAAAAAATAAAATAAATAAAATCCAGAAGGAGCGTTCGGAGCGCAACACGTGACGAATGACTGAGAGCGCGTCAAGTGGCGCTGATCGTTGCGAGGCTCCCGTGGAGCGCTCGTTAACTAGTTGCTCCCGGTTTTTTAGGAGACTTAGCGCATGGACGGGCGGAACCAACCCGCGAGTCATTGGAGATGCGGCTACGCATTGTGTGCACTTTTTTCTAGGGGAGCGTAATGTGCTGGTAAGCCCGTGCCAACTAGTTGAGGCCCCGTATTGCCCCCCTCCTCCCCCTCGGTGACCCAGGCGCGCAACCTAGTTGCCGGACCTCGACCCCCCCTCTCCCTCCCCTCCCGCCGCCGCCACCGGCGGGCACCCGCCAGGCAAAGCCCGTGCGGCCGTGCCGGTGGCGGAGGGATCTGGCATGCCTTCTCCTGGAGCGGGAGCCGCGGGAGGCTCCTCCTTCGATCTAATGGCGGCGCTTGGCGGCCGGCACGCCGTGGCTGGGTGAGGCTTGTCGCGAGGGTAAATAGGATGTATTTTCATCATTTCCTCATTGTGGAATGGACCAGGTAGGTGAATTCATATATGTTTGATTCGGTTTGTGTCATTGTGTGCATGGAACGCAAGAATTTTTACATGTTTGAGTTCTCACTTGCCAGGAAACATCAAAATTCCTGGTTCGCGATGAGTTCGACCTACAAATTATTGGCACAAGGGAATCTCAGTTTTTTACAATCACCATTGGGGGAGAGGATTTCCACCTGAATATATTAAGTATCATGGTCGTGCTGGAGCGCAAGGAGAGGTATTGCTGCCAAGGCATGGTGACAACCTTTAGAGTAGGTTCCTTGAATTCATATAGGTCCAAAGATCAAAGTCCGCAACAAGGTTTGAGATAGTTACAAAGGAGGGGGGCGAGACATCACCGGACATCTTTGTGTTCATGGGATCTCAAAAATTTCAATGGATTGATAGGGCAATCGATACCAAGATGTCGTTGTCACGGCCATTTGAGTTTGCGGTGTGCCAAATCTGCCAGATGGAGTTGGAGCTCGTGATGCCAAAGTCAATCCAGACAAGATTGGCAGCCAGACGTTGCAACAAAGGCACATGTTGTTAGCGTGATGTGCTTGTGAAACAGGTTTGCCTAGGAGTTGAGCAAGTCATGGAAGAGCAATCTCGGTGACACATATTGAAAATGAATATTTTCAATTGGGAGATTTTGTAGGATTTGAACCTTGTACGTAATTTTTGTAGATGCCTTTGGAATAAGGGAATGCCACCTTCGGAATCCTAAGAAGCTCATGTGGGATGACCCATTATATACGGATTTTCGAGGAAAACAAACGTGAGTGACAATATACAAAACTCATCAAGTACTGATATTTTACTGCAATCCCCTCAAGAGATCATGCACATTCGCTCCTAAATGTTTCCCCTTGACCCAAGAACTTCTGAACAAGTACTGATATTTGCTGTTATGGTTGGGCGACAGGGGCATATGAATCCACTAGCACTCTTGGGCTGAAGTGTACTAGTGCACTATGTCACTAATAACATATTAAAAGGCAATGAAAGCAAATTGAGATCATTTTATAGCATACGGAAAAATATGTATATATCATTCCACTATATATAAGATCTAAATTCAATTCATAACTTCATAAGAAAATAATATAAATTAGGTTGGGAATAGTATCAAATTCAAACGTTGAAACAATTTTTTTTCTCTGTTGCTGCCAAATTTACATCTAAAAACTTGTGACGCGGTATACACATGTTAGTGTTACCACATGGCCCACATAATGAGCAACTTAAAAACGAACAAACAAAAGTATACACGCGAGAACTATGTCTCACTTATTGCGAGAAGTATTCTGGTGCTCCATTAGTGGGCTTGCCAAATAACATGCATTAATGCTAGTGGGCTATCAATGATTGTCAGGTTTCTTTCTTTTTCTCCCTCTTTTCTTGTTTTCTTTATTTCTTAAATACCCATTGAACATTTTTCAGATACATTTTAAATATTTTTCAAATACACTAGGAACATTTATTTGATACATGTTAAACTATTGTAAAATGCACATTGATCATTTTTTATACACAGTGAACATTCCTAAACACACGTCGAACATTTTCAACAGTTTCATGAACTTTTTTTTTGTAAAACATGTGAACATTTCTGAAGTGTTTACAAACATTTTTATACAGTGTTTATGAACAGTTCATTTATTTTATTGGTTTTCCTTTTTTGAATTCATGAACTTTTTTTATCCTCACCAACATTTAAAAAATTGTATATCATGTATTTAAAAATGCCGTCATGTATTAAACATGTTCACCATGTTTTTTTCTCCTTTATCCATTTTTAAATACACTTTGAAATTTCCCTTAAATAGACGTTCAATATTTTTCAAATACACACTGAACATTTTCCATATACACGCTGAACATTTATTCATATACATGTCAAACATTATCAAATGCACATTGAACATTAGTCAAATGCATGTCAAACATTCTGTAAATACACGGTGAACATCTTTTAAATACATGTTAAACATTTTGCAAATAGATGTCGGACATTTATCTAATACACAATAAACAATTTTTAATACTTTGAACATTTTAAATACACAGTGAACATTTTTCATTACACAGATATTTTAAAAATACATGATGAACAATTTTGAAATACATAATTTACATTTTTTTCAAATAAATGATTTCAAATACACATAAGTTTTTAATTAATACATGATGTATATTTTTAATACACAATTAATTTCTTAATACATGAAGCCCAAAGAGTGTAAGGCGTGGAGCGGGTAATAGAGAGGATTGAAGATATAGACTTTTTATTTCCTTTCTGGGTGATTTTTTTGAAACTTAGTGATTTTTTTTACAGTTTTGCTAAAACACATCTAGATGTGCTCTAAGTATTGCACATCTAAGTCGTATATTATTGATTTTATAAGACCTTGAAGACATTTTAGACAATGTGCAAAATAGCCTATTTTGAGTTGTCTGAAACGACTTACAAAAGTGAATGGAGGGAGTAATAATTAATGTTTGCATGCTTCTAAAATTATGAAATAACTAAAATTAAACTGAAAAATATGTAACTAAGAAATGATATCTTGTATGATGCAGTGAATTAACTTATCTTGCTTACTAAGATATCATGTCTTAGATAAGTGAAGGCAAACCTCCTTTTCTCTACTTACTAAGATGAGTTGTGGGAGGAGGAAGGATAACTGTAAGGAAGAGAAAGAAAAGGAATTAGCCTCATAGTGAAGTGCAACTTATTTAGGCTCATCAACATGATAATAAGATGCTCCACAGATTTAGATGGAACCCTTATTAGAAGGTCGACAATGTAACTGGGGTGGACGAGGGAGATTGACGAAGGTGGAATATGAAGAAGGGAATTGGGGGGCAGGCTTCGGTAAGGGAGAAAGGGGGCTAGAGGGGGCGCAAGATCAGTTAGGGATGAGAGGGAGGACGGCACATGCAAAGCTCACGCGTACTGAGAGTGAGGGGAAATGGAAGACAGAAAGCTCGAGGTTTAGTCCCATCCTTTAAAATATTATGTTGTTAGCTTTGATTTTAAAAAATAAATGAAAAACAGTAACATCTATAACAAACCTAAAACGTCCCTCTAAGTAACTGAATTCACTTTGAGTTAATAAAAACGTCCTTTATAAAAATAATACTCTCTTTGATTCAAAATAAGCGTCAAGGTTTTAGTTCAACGGTGGTAACTGAATTCATCAACTAAAAAAAAGTAACCAAATTCATAGCGAAGCAGAACGCAAAACTGGTGTTTAAAAGTATCTATAGCTGGAGGCCTCAAACACGTCTCAAATGCCTCGGCGGGCTGACCGGCTGTAGTTGGATGGCGAGGAGCTTCACCGCCTACGATTCCATACTAGTATTGCGAAACAATCAGGACCGGGCGTTGGTTGATGATGGCAGTTTGGTACTGTCGGTGAGGAATAAAAATCCCTCCATGCAACATATGCTCGCCCATCTTGCGGATTTGTCGGTGTCTGGATTTCTTATGGGTCTAACAACTCGACAGGATTAGTTTTTCGCCCCTGGCCAGTGGCATGTCCCTTTTCCCCGCTTCTTCCACTAATCAATCCTCCATTTGTATTTGTATATTCGCCCTAACCGACGCCGCTAGCTAGCTTCACTTGGTCCTCCAAATTCATTGATCAAAAGAGAGCTTAAACTCCACATTCGCAACTCTGCAACAAGTTTAGTTACCACTACTTCAAGTATCCCCAGGAAAAAAGATATAGTACTAGCTTCTTTGATGCAGAACATTAAATTTGTTGCTTAAGAAATAGGCTTAATAGGATTAAAAAAGACAGTACTAGCTTCTTTCATGCAGAACATTAAATTTGTTGCTTAAGAAATAGGACTGCTAGTGAATTTCACGAGTCCACGCACTGACACACGTCGCTAGTCTTCCAGCTGCGGCCTCCCTTCCGTCCACAGTTGTTTTCCCGGCCTGCCTGTCATCGTCTGAATTCTGAAATCCGGTGAAAGATCGCTGTACACCAGCCGTCGCTTGGCGACCGGGGCATCCATCGCCTGCGTGCCCAGTTGCAACACGAAAGGAGGAGCAAAGATGATGAGGATACGCCCACATCTAACAGGACCTACCACTAAATCATAAAAAAAAATAAACGACGCGTAAATAATTGATGGTGATGCCAACCTCTCGCCAGGCTGAGCATGCGGACACTTGGGAATAAACAATGCCGCGTCGATGGGCTAGCAAGAAGAGCTCGCGCGCTCCATGTGTCCTCCACCTTTGACTGAGCCTGGAGCGACCGACACTCTTCGCGCATGGTGGTTGAGATCGCAGCTTTCATCCAACTACTGAATCGTAATTTTCTAGTACCTTTTTTAGATGAATGCTCTGTTAATTAACCCGCAGAAGTTCGATGTCAAACGAAGCTCTTTTCACTGGATCACCTTTCCCCTAGTACGTAGTAGTATAGACTAGTTAACAAACTGGAGGTCTTCTTTTAAAAAAACTGAATATTAACGTTAATCAGGCGTCTCGAACGGCCGATGGATGGGGACGGATCGCTGCATGCATGTTGTACACATGCGCACGCATGACAAAAGTAACAAGCACACCCCATGTTATTAGATTATATAATGATGAGCTGTTGATTGATCGATTGATGGGTGCCAAATCATCGCTGGGACTGGCAGCGAGCTTCCTCGCTCGATCGCGCGCATAAACATGAACAGAAAAGGAGATCTGTTCTTTCGTTCCCAATCCCATAAATATTCCGATATGCGCGAGCAGAGGAGGACACCCCACCATTCCGTCCGTCCGTCCCGCTCTGCTCTGAAGCGTCTGGAACGGAATATCTGAATGTGCCCCCACCAAGCGCGCACATGGAAAGCAATTACAAAAATCGGTTTCTTCCCTGTCCGTTCGATCTTTCGCCCGGTTCGCGGTTCGGGGGCGTCTCGGTGTCAAGCGACCTGTCGGCGCCGGCTGCACTTTTACTATGCGCCAAAGTGTGCGTGCTCAGACTGGCCAACGTCGCGTCGCTCGATCCCGGGTGGATCCCAATGACGTCGCCAACGCGGTCAGGGAAGGGCGCCGCTGCAACGGGTACACAGCGTGCACGCCTACCTCGTGTGCGCGCGAAAAAAGGGAGGAGGTTGCTACGTCCACGTACGTGCATGGCGCATGGTCATGGATCTTCCAACGATACCAATCAATACCGTGATGATTTTTAACTAACATGGGCATCATACAATACCACACATGATCTAGTAATGGAGGCACTAATTGAGACTTATATACGTTTCTAGTCACAAAAATTAACAAGACGCACGTTAAAGACTTCCCGGCTGTCATCGACAAGGTCAAGATGGCTCCCGTATGGGAGCGGCGACAGTGTCGTGTGTCGGCTCGTTCTGCCGGCGGCAGTGGTCGTTTGGTGGTCCATGGATCATGATGTAATTTTTTATTATGTTTGAGGTGTTTTGTACTTCCGATGAATCTTTATAAAAACTAGACAAACAAGAATATGGTTTGTGCGGATATGATCGTTGTTGCTGTTTCTAGATCGTTGCTTTCAATGCTTTCGGTTTTTTTTCTTTTCCTTTGTATAGACATATCTTTCTATGCGTGTGTGTTGATATTGATTTTGTTCATCATAGTTATGCAGAGGTTGGCCCTTGATGATTTATTTCGAGTCGATTAAATTAGATCCATCCTTTATGAAAAATAAAAGACTAACAAGATTAGCTCGAACTACGCTGAGTCCATAT